>NC_069112.1:51773581-51858581 GCF_025612915.1 Magallana angulata
CAATATTTTCGTCCCAATGGGGCTAATATAATCAATGTTGCCCGAAAACACAGTCAACATTTGTTTTGTTATATGAAGAAACAAACCAAAATTTAAGAAAATAATTGAAAACAGATCGCTGTAATTTTCTCAGCTCAACAAAGAATTCACAAATTCAATTTTGTGCAAAGTTCATTTTCAAAATATCCTCAGCATCAAACGGTCACTGGTGATATTCCGCCGATCGTAAGAATCAAATTACAGATGTTCTACCTGATTTTACTTCACAGTAATTCGCAAATCCTTATATCCGTTATGATAGCAAACCGTCGCATTGCGCGTCCGTTGTTTTCTTGCCTTGACTGACTGTCTATTACGACGTCAACTTGTTTTGGAGTCGCGAAGAGTTATTTACGTCATCGTTTACGAATCAACAAATCAGAGGCGATTATTTGAAATAGAGGGAATGTTCTCTAGATATTATTCCTAGCCGGTCAATATCAAAAAAATATTGACAGGTCAATATTTTTCGGACGAGCTAATATTACAGTTATTGACTATTTGTCTATATAGAGTTATATAGTGAGAATATACTACTGAAGATAACAATGAATTTTATTGCATTACATAAGGTGAATTGAGTGATAATAATGTGTTTGTTTAAAATTATCTAAATATAATTTTCATAATTTCCCAAAGAAGTGGTAAGAAAAAGGAATACTTGTATATCGATTATGATGTGTCCAATTTCTTCTCGTACATGTATAAGTTTTATAAGTAAGTGATTCGAAAATTGAACCATGTTTCTGGGGTTTCCTTTTCATTACATAATGATTCAAATATCTAACAAAAAATATATGACATCAAAAAATTCCAGCTAAGAAGAAATCGATACGGTACTTTATTTTTTTCTTCCAAGAACGGCATTCAAACAAAGTTTTACGTAATCACACATTTAAAAGAAGAATATAAACCTTCTTTCATTGTAGGCAAAATGGTTTCGCTTACAAATGTTACAAAAGACAACCCATCGTGAATGCAAAGAACAGGATGTTTAAAACATATTTTTAGACCGTAAATTCCAAGTATGGAGAAGTTTATAAAACAGAACAAGTTGCTGTCCTTTAAAAAAGGACTACAATACGTGGACCATTTGCATGTGTTTCCAACGAAAACGTGAAAGCCTTAAGATTATCAGAGATTCCACCGACTCTAGCCCTCTGCTTTTAACCACTAAATTTGTACGTTTTATTACGTATATATGTATGTATAGCCCTGACTTTTTATCTCAGAATTTAAAGGATTCATACTTCTAAAATAATTTTGATCTATCTATGAATGAAGTTTGCATGTATAGTATCAGGCATTCGGTGAATTCTACTATTTGCGCACACATTACGATTCGCACTACTTTGTTAACTATGCAGTGACAGCTTTGTGTAAATTAAAAATTTCATATTTTGATGCATTTTTCTTGAGATTCAAACTTTTATAGTGACATAATTATTCAATCATACTTAAATGCTTAAAAAAATTAAATCGGGAAGTTCTCTAGCCTCGACTACCTTAAATATATATTTAAGTTACATGTGTATTCGGAAAACAACAAAACATTGCAAATTATGCAATTTGATGCTAGCTGCAGGACTGTAGCTCCCGGTCTGAAAAAATTCGGATGGACGACCTGGGAGCTACAGTGCCTCCCTTGGTAAAAAATTGCAATTTACGGCGCACAAAAAAATGCGCTAGTTTTGGACTGATTAATCTCATTTACGAACACATTCTGTACAAATCTTCGATCCCAAAAAATTCCTCGGACATTTTACTACAGATGTCGTCACTTCACTTGCTTCTGATAGTCTTTTAAACACCATCAACAGCCCTGTAAACTAAAGTGGTGCAAGTTTGTTTACATTTAAAAATGGCGACTCTCGATCTCGACGTAAATTAACATACTTCTTTTTCCGAGGTCGGTTATCATGTTTAAGAAAAAATCTGAGGCAAGTAAAGTGATGATATCAGTAGTAAATTTGCTGAAGAATTTAATGGTACTAATTATTTTTACAGAATTTGTGTGAAAATAAGGTTAATAAGTCCAAAACTAGCGCAATTTTTTGTGCGCCGTAAATTGCAGTTTTTTACTATGGGAGGCACTGTAGCTCCCAGGTCGTCCATCCGAATTTTTTCAGACCGGGAGCTACAGTCCTGCAGCTAATTTGATGCATGTTGTAGTTTCGGCATAACATTAACTTATTTCATAATAGCGAGCGCAGCGAGCTCCATAGACAACGTGTACGAACGGAGGAAATTCGAGTTGAAATCTGCACATTGTTCAAAGAAAATTTTGTGGACCCGCGTGAAAACGTTCTACTATCCCATACCAGTGATCCTTTGCGGTGCATAGCAACATGGCGGAACAGGAAGCGTTTCTAAGGGAAATTCTTACCTGTAAATCGCATACATCATTTTCATTTAACAATAAAAAAAATCCTTTTAAAAACATTTAAGTAAACAACACATATGCTTACGTAAAAAACTGTACCTATAACGTCATTTCCTTCCCCGAATTTGTCCGACAATTTACGAAAACTGTCGAGCGCAAAAAGTTAAGTATGACGTCACAGTGATCTCGCGTTTTATATTCCCGCGATACATTTAGAAGTGGATCAAGCATCTGTACTGAATGTAGTTACCAGCCATTCTCCAGAAATGGTTCCAATTATGATATAATGTTGTCGCCAGCATTCATCACAAAATTATTATTTGCCGTTTAATGTATTTGGCTGATACTTTTCTCAGGAGATATCTACAGTAAAAATTACAAATTTTGATACCTTTGAAGTGTCAAATAATGTCAAATTATTTCAATAAAAAATCGGTTTGTGTATTTTTCAGCATGTCGCACGTGAATATTTCAATTTTACTGCAATACTAAATAGCATTACGGTGATGAAAGAGACAATTAAAACTCATTTTTTATTTCAGCATCACATAGCGTGTTTTGTCAGTAAACACCTGTTGATAACAATCTTTTCTTTCTTTTTTCCCCCCGATTTATATATTGTCGCTGAAACCGTCCTGATTTCCGTAACACGTGTTTGACTTAAAAGTAAGCGATGATACTCAAAACAATATCTATTGATATTATAGTAATTGAATGTCATAGGCATATTAAAAGAAAAATATATACAAGTTACAGTCGAAAATCTATGCGTTTTTTAAATCATCGATTATATAATTGAAACTTGAGCTTGACGCATTTCAAAGCCTGACTTCCGTAACGCAATTTTCAACTAAATTCATGGCATTTGAAAAACTTATTCATGATGCCTTTCGAGAACACAGTGTTCTAAAGCTATCTATCATCATCTGTAGAAAAATAATGTAATAGCATGGTACAGTGAGAGGAAAATATACTAAAACCCCTGACCGGCCTAACGTATGACATCCGTAACAGTATTTTCAATCAGTGATATAGGGCTCGGTTTTCCATCGATAATAATTTGGATTGTTCAGCGAAACAGAACATGAGTTTAGAAAATAAAGGAATGTTGATATTCTTAACTGAAGCAATTAATATTTTGATACAAAGTGCATTTTTGAGAAAAATATGATGAGAGTTTGCTAAACTATCGAAAAAATATGAATCATTATGTGTGGATTTATCTGTTTTAGTTTATTTTTATTTGCAAGAGATATATCAGTTGCAGATTAAAACCAATTCACCTAAGACAATTTATCATTTGACAATATTTTTTAAATATTTGCTGCAGCGTTACGGATATCAGGGGAAAAACAGATTTGGCATCTGTTCATTCCAGTGCTTCTTATGTATATTTTCCACGACAGATAATCTATTCTTATGTTTTAAAATCAACAAAGTGGTCATTTTTCATGTAATATTAGCATAATATGCTATTTAAAGTTTACTATATTGAAATATAGTGCACCAAGCTTATTGTTTTCTACAACATGTGATTTAATAAAAAAAAATATCAGGTGACCAAAATATATTTGGCTTTTCAAGGTTGTATTAATATGCATGCATGTTTATATCGAAATGGTATTATTCCCGGATCAGAATATTTGATAAATACTCTGTTCATGATTTTTTTTTTTAAACATGATTAGTTACGGATGTCAGTTTTTTAAGAACTAATACCCGAAACTTAAACTAGTCAGAGTTTATATATACTTGCGAAAAACAGACCTTATTTAGTTGACTTATTAGTAACAATGCATATACATATGTATATATATGCATTAATACATTATATGCGTATATACATTAATGCAAAGCAGGCAAACATGGAAAAACATAAGTGAAAATCCGAAAAAGGTGAGATGTGGATTCAGTCAACCCATATTTTAATGGGGATAAGACCCCAGTTCCTCCACATAAAAAAGGAAGTTTAGGAAGATATAACCAATAAATTTCATGACTATTTAAAACATCATAGGAGTAGATATTTGTGAAATGATAATCTCTGACATCCGTAACGAACCATCCAAGCTTTTTATCAAATATAAAAAGACAGCTGATTTATATGTTTGACTTTTTACCGGTATATTTCAAAATTGTGTTTGGTACATCCATCAGAGCATGCAATTTTAATACAATTAGGTATTTCACTATTTTAGACCGATATTTCATGTCAACATTTTTAAATCAATGTAATGTTGATTACATACTAATTAGAGGAAAGAAATTTGTTAAAAAGCGTGCTTATTAAGTTAAAAATGTATTTTCTACAATGAATAACCTGTTTTTGATTTTTATTCGCTAATATTTGGTTGTAAAATGTATTGGAAAAAATATTCTCCAAGAAAAAGGTCATTTGCTAACTTCCGTAACTTTGGGCCATTATCTTTAAAAATCCCTCTGACATCAATTTGTGATGTACAATTTCTCAACATCTCTATATTAATGTTCTGTTGTTTCAATATTTTAATTAAAATCATTGAACATATGAAATTGTTCCTAGTTTACATTTGAACTTGAATGAAAGATGATGCATTATTTTCTTTTTTATTGTTGAAAATAAAGATTTTCTTAAAATAAAGATATTTTTGAAAATATATTCCCCTTAAATTTAAATTCTTCATGATTCTGTCAAATATGTCATTCGTATTCAATATGATATCAAACAAAGTGGCTAGTGAAGTTTACTGTTATTGTACAGGCCGAGGATTAGTTGCATTAATTCACTTCTGACTTCCGTAACAGGGTTTTTAATATGGTCTTCAAAATCAAATATTTCGTAAACGAAGAAATTTTGGTGAGTCAAATTTCATATTTATATCGGCGAATAGTTGTACTTCAATATTATTACAATTAAAACACGAATATCAAAAGTTCATTTTTCACTGAAAGCAATCCCATATTTGGAACCATTTCTGGAGAATGGCTGAACGTGTTGGAAGTACTCAGTTGGGAGTCACCATCAATAATAACACTGATACTGCGCTCGCTATTAACGATGACTCTTTGGCTGATTAGTTTTGTTTTGATGATTTTTTTTTTGCTCAGTAAATACACATGCAAGTTCCATGCTAAATTTATTGTCATATTGATCCAATCATTGTATACGTTAGGTAGGTGACAAAAAATTATTAAAAAAGAAAAGTCTAATCGTTATTAGATCTATCTGTAGCCACGTCATTTTGTAATGAATAAATTAAAGAAAATAATTAAACTGTTAAAATATCTACATGTATTTGTTATAGTTGCATATGTGGTCAAACCTTTCAATAATATTGGATATCACACACTAAAATCAAAGTACTGAAAGTACTGTTAGACGGTGGCGCTGTTTGAAAGTGGCATATTACATGTATGTAAATTATTGTTGTCGAAAATCCAAAGTCAGCGTCTCATACATGTACTAGCACAACTGGTCGTAAGTTACTTACATGGATAATTCTGTGGAAATCGTAGTTGTGTTCACAATCCACACTTTACAAATGTTGTGTCTCTTTATAGTCATCTTTTGGGGAAATTCCACAGATTTATCACAGTAGCCTTTGTAGTATAGAAGTTTGTATCTATATGTTTGTATCTATATGCTTGTATCTATATCAGTTGATATTAAAACTCCGTTTTCGGTAATACATGTACTACACAAATGTATTTTGATTGCCCCAGGATGACTCATTAAATATGTGGGTTGCCACCACATATTGAATGAATAAATTAAATCCAAAGCGATTTCATCACAGTACGCCAAACTATTTGATTGTATAAAGAAGGGGAATTATGGTTTTTTCCCTTTTTTCCCTTTTGACATTTGGGTTGACCCTGCAAAGGGGAACAACTTTTAAAAATGTGGATTGGACTTTTGTGCTTTAAAGGTATTGTAGATTTCTCAAAGTAACGAGAACAAATAAAGCTTTAGTATGATAAAATACTTATCAGTTTTTTACTAACTATTTGGGCATACATGTAGTATGTTTATTGTCCCTCTCGACAGCATTTCCCTCAATTTCTTCACGAGCAAAAAGTTGCATCATCACACTTGCTTGTGGACTATCACACTTGCTTTTGTCCTCATAGTCAGTTATACATTTAGGTGTACAGAAAACGGAATGGTTTGCAAGAACCTGTTTGATATAACTGGTATTGCTTTTGGAATGCACGTCATCATGAAACAGAAGAGTCAATCAATATTTTATCTTCGACTGTAGTGGATTATTTCCATTTGCTCACAACAAAAGTGAATCAAAATTTGAGAAAAAAATATCATACAATATTCAGTCGCGGCAGTTTCATTAATCAACGTTTTAAAGTACATTTGTCTAATTGTATTTAGCTATAGATTTATTCAAATCATTTGAATGAATTTTGGAAAGTCACATGTATATTTTATCGCTTCTCAGTACACTTTAACACGCATAATTTACTTACAACATTAAACTTTTCTAGTAAACTTACAAGAAATATAGATTAATTATTCAAAATTAGTTTTTAAAAACACCAAACAAACAAAATCCAAGTTAAACGCATGTTTTTCTGACCGTACAGCTGTATATATAAATTTCATTTTATTCTTTGCATGTACTATAGTCTATACAATAGATCTACGGTCCGCAAATCCCCTTCATGTTTCATTATTTATCGCAAATATAGCATGGATGTATACGCTACGGCCGATGTAGCATTTCGTTGAATGATGACACTTATTTCGATTGCGAGTCGCAACAAACTGGCGCATTTATAAAGGCCCGCCTATTTGTAAATGGAAACAAATGTCGAAGAAAGCTCATAATAGAGTTGTACTCGCGAGTTAAAAATTATTTGAGAACAATAGGGGTGATATTTACGTACATGTGTAAATAATGTTATCTGTTTGCGAAAAAATCCCCCCAAACCAAAGAAAAGGTTCTCTAATAGCAGTACATATGGATTAAAGTCACAGATTGTACTTCGCTCATCAAATTGCGTTATTTCAGTTTAGTGTGAAAAATTTGTCAGAAACTGTTAAGTGAACAAAATTATAATGTCTTACATTTCCGTTCACAATTTAATGTACCATAAATGTATTTGGAATATTGCATGAGTTGAACCGATTGTTTTTTCTCACAAAAAAATCTAGCGTTTGGTGCAAATTAGAGATACACGAGCTGATACGCCGTGAAATCCATAAGACGTTTTACAGCATGTCTTTAATCCCTTATTTGCTGACAAAAAATCTGGACTGAAAATCTTTGAAACATCGTAAAATGTTGTTTGTTTTTACATGTACATGTAAAATGGCGACTTGATTTGCACGTGAATTTTACAATCCGAGGTCGATCGAGTAGCGTGTTTGAGAGAAAGTCAGCAGCAAGTAAAGCGTCAACATCAGTAGTAAATATTGTCTGATGAATATTGAGGTGCCTGTAATAATATTAATGTTCCTACAGACTGAGTGGGTTACAAAATTAGGTAAATCACAGGATAGTCCAAAATTAAACACATTTGTGTCGTAAATTTTAAGTTTTTTGTTTGGTAAAAGAACACATGAACACTTGTAGAAGAAAGTGTGCCATTGATCGGTTGAAGTTCAATAAAATGTAATTTATCTAATATTCATTATCAGTATCTGTTGTGAATTCTTTAGAATAAGCTACAAAAGAAATAAATATTCTTCCTCAACTAAAATTAATGCGTTGAAAATGAATGAATTTATCGATGAAGCATATACTTGCTGAAATATGAAATGGCAAACCTTTTTAAATTGTGTGTGTTTCTGACAATTGTTTACATCATAAAAAAAAAACAAGAAGCGATTATTGTGAGATCTCTTAGCCAATTATCGCAGTGATATAGTTTATGCAGTCCTGATACAGAGTTTAACGTCACAACTGGCAGTTGGTGCATAAATTATCGATACCGCGTAAGCAGACAAGGTAACGGCTCATTTAAAATAAAACACAATTTCATAAATTATTTAAATATATGTACAAAATGATTAGCAGCTATAATGCTTAAAATATCTGATAAGATTAAAATTAGTTATCATACTGAAATCGACACATAGATAATACATTGCGTGTAACACTGCATACCTAACAGAGTTATCGTTCGTTATCCGCTAGGGTCCCCGTGAGAAATACTCTTCCGGTCAGGACCGTAGCAATAGACCGTGGCTATTTATAGCCACCGTCTAAAAAGGGGGAGGGCACATATGTCTACAACGCTTATATAGCGTACAAAAATTAAAAAGATCAAAAACAAAATTGATGTCACAGAGGAAAATAATTAAAACACCGGTAATAACAAGGAACAAAATGAGAAATAACACAGACACACAATTTATTGATTTTAATAATCATTATTAAAAGGTAAAGAAGAGATAAAAAAAATTTAAAAAAACGGCTTTGTGTTTATCAAAATATTTTAAAAAGTCTGTTTAACATTTTATTAATGCTCAGTGGTAGTTTTTTGTTTTTAAGTGTATAAGCCTAGGAAGGGACCATTGGAATAAAAGTTTCATATCTTCCGGTTCCTTGCGGTGGTAAAAGTTTTCGAGACAAAGCCAAAGTTTTTTGGTTAGGGCAAGTCTACGGGTTGCATTTAACAATGATGACAGATGCGTGGCTCCTTCTGCGCTCGCCCCAACGGTCACACCGTAAAACATATTACTGATAGTTCATATCACATGCCAATCATTTCTTGAAAAGGAATACTTTGTTTCTGTACTGTTTACCGACAACTTTACAATTACAGCGCCTTTGAACTTTTGTGTGCATATGGCACGGAATCCCGATCCCGATTCATGATCAGATAAACGTATTAGCCTGGTTCCCTGTTCCCTGAGCTACCAATTACGCACAGGAACCAAGCTAGCTCATGCGCAGGCTGAATTTTCCCCATAGCATCCGGTTTAACCTCGCTTATCTATTTTCTGCGTGGACCTCAGGGTCCACGCAATGACCGAAGAGAAACTACGCTCTACCGACGTGGAATGGATTTAAGCAGGAGAGTCAGAATGGTGATTGTGCTTGAAGTGGGTTATATTACTATATAAATATGATGTAATCTATTGAGTTTATGTTACATTTAATCAGATATATGACGGCAAAATTTAAAAAACAACAAAAAGTAGTACTGACTGCAGAGTGTTTAAGTAATCTCACAACATCAAGACTTAAAAGTTTTCAAAACACCACAGGTGCTTTGGGATAGGACCGATCCCTCCCCCCCTTTCCATCCCCCACCCCTAAGAATCAGACCCTCGCTATATAAAATATATAGAGAGGGTCTGATTTTTTTAAATGTTTGTTATAGATAATTTTGTGTATTGAATGTATTAATTGGATTAGCAAGATGTCGTAAAAGGATAATGTACATGTAATGAAGAAAGGAGTAAGGACCCGGGAGTCTAAACTTATTGGGGGGGGGGGGGGTTCAGTTCTGACCAAAAGCACCTTTAAAAGACACTACATCACCAGATGGCGATTTAAATGGGTTTTTTTTAAGATATTTTTTATCATCTTAAACAAGGCGCCGACACTAAACCCCGTCTTAAATTTGTCTGAGTGAGCTAACAACTCAGGAAATTTTGGAGCTGATAAGTGATCATTATACGAGTAACTTTAAAGTATCTTTATATTATATTAAACGAACTAGCAGATTCGTGCCAGGAAGACGCTAACTTCTATCATGTTCACAAATCTCTTCATAATTATGAGATACACTGTACCTAATAATAACGAAGCATTCATTCTTTGCATTACCATGTTGATGCAATTGTTTCATTGCAGTGTTTAACATATTTTGTACCCTATAAATTTGTAATGGATGCAGAAGCAATTGGTTCAATAATATGTATGTATCATAAATTTTGTTTTAAAATATATTTCATAACAAGAATAAAAATTTCTTGATATTTTGATGTCACTTTCAAACTTTATATAACAGTAGCGGGTCCAGAAGAGGCTGTAGGTCCGGACATACCCCCCTCCCCCCCCCCCCCCAACAACACACACACACCTCTCTCTTAAAGTTGTTTCTCTTGATAAATTTATGGCAAACCCTTGGACGATTGTTTTTTGGTTTTGTATTTTGTTAGGACCCCCCTCTCATAAAAGGTAAAGATGATACTTTGAGAAGTACATACCTAATCACCTTCGTACAATATTATAGGTTTTACTAAATTGATTGAAATCCAATCAATCACCCCGTGCATGAAACGAAGAAATGTTAGAGTTATGTTTCACAGGTACTTGACGTCAAATATTTTTTTATCATAATAAAAATATATACCCTCTACCTAATAATACACCAGTGTAGTTGTATGAGGAAAACGGTGTACATTTTTAATATGGTGATATGTGTAGTCATTTTCACTGTTCAAAGATCAGTTTACGTTATTCCTTACACTCGCAAAACTAAATCATTGAAAAGTCTAAATTTTATCGAATGTGACCTATAAATGACCCCTCTGATGCCACGCCCCCTTATAATGACCGGGTACGCCTATATGCTGATGCTAGATGTGAAACGTCTAAACCCAGCATTATCCATTAAATCACTGGTTAAGCTATGGGGATATAATTCTCGAAATACTGATACTGTAGTCAGTGTTTCATCCGTATAAAACTTATCAGTTCTGATAGACATGATTCGCAATAACATTACAGTTTCATATCTTCACGTAAACATATTTTCTTCTGAATCATAGTGAAAACTCTCATTATTTTATCCACAAAAAACAACAACAGCAGAAAAACAATAAAGACTGCTGCATACTAGGTTCGTCAAAACGTTTGCCTAAATCCTTGGTATGACATAAAAATTGCTTGAAAAAAAATTCCAAAACTGACGCCTTTCTCCAAGTCATAAGTGCATATTTCCTTTAAGTTCCACGCAATGATACAAAATAATCAGCTGTTAAAAACGTTTCATGAGAATATATAACTTTTCAATTTTATTCATATATCTTTTCATTTCTGAGAATACAGCGATACAGGAATATAAAATTGGTACAACATTTACATCCAATTTCCGGACCCATTTCTTTCATGAAGGGAATATGACCGAAGATCTACAGTGTAGGTACGATATGATAAATGCAATGACCGAAGAGAAACTACGCTCTACCGACGTGGAATGGATTTAAGCAGGAGAGTCAGAATGGTGATTGTGCTTTTTTTAAGATATTTTTTATCATCTTAAACAAGGCGCCGACACTAAACCCCGTCTTAAATTTGTCTGAGTGAGCTAACAACTCAGGAAATTTTGGAGCTGATAAGTGATCATTATACGAGTAACTTTAAAGTATCTTTATATTATATTAAACGAACTAGCAGATTCGTGCCAGGAAGACGCTAACTTCTATCATGTTCACAAATCTCTTCATAATTATGAGATACACTGTACCTAATAATAACGAAGCATTCATTCTTTGCATTACCATGTTGATGCAATTGTTTCATTGCAGTGTTTAACATATTTTGTACCCTATAAATTTGTAATGGATGCAGAAGCAATTGGTTCAATAATATGTATGTATCATAAATTTTGTTTTAAAATATATTTCATAACAAGAATAAAAATTTCTTGATATTTTGATGTCACTTCTCAAACTTTATATAACAGTAGCGGGTCCAGAAGAGGCTGTAGGTCCGGACATACCCCCCCCCCCCCCCCCCAACAACACACACACACACCTCTCTCTTAAAGTTGTTTCTCTTGATAAATTTATGGCAAACCCTTGGACGATTGTTTTTTGGGTTTTTGTTTTTTTTTGTTAGGACCCCCCTCTCATAAAAGGTAAAGATGATACTTTGTGAAGTACATACCTTCGTACAATATTATAGGTTTTACTAAATTGAATGAAATCCAATCAATCACTCCGTGCATGAAACGAAGAAATGTTAGAGTTATGTTTCACAGGTACTTGACGTCAAATATTTTTTTATCATAATAAAAATATATACCCTCTACCTAATAATACACCAGTGTAGTTTTATGAGGAAAACGGTGTACATTTTTAAATATGGTGATATGTGTAGTCATTTTCACTGTTCAAAGATCAGTTTACGTTATTTCTTACTCGCAAAACTAGATCATTGAAAAGTTTACAACTATCAGTCTCAAGCCTATAAATGACCCCTCTGATGCCACGCCCCCTAATAATGACCGGGTACGCCTTTATGCCGATGCTAGATGTGAAACGTCAAAACCCAGCATTATCCATTAAATCACTGGTTAAGCTATGGGGAGATAATTCTCGAAATGCTGATACTGTAGTCAGTGTTTCATCTGTATTAAAGTTATCAATATATCTGATAGATATGATTCACAATTACATTACAGTTTCATATCTTCACTTAAAACAATATTTCCTTCTGTATCATATAGTACATGTATATGTACAAATTATTGATTGGACTTTTAGGAAAAAAATTCATTATTTTATCCAAAAAATAAGAAGAAAAAAACATGCATTAAAGACTGCTGCATACAAGGTTTGCCAAATCTTTCAAACAAACCCAAGAATGATAAAATTCCTTAAAAATATTTTTCTAAACCTGACACCTTCATAAGTGCATATTTCTTTTACCGGCAAGTACACACAATGATACAAAATAATCAGCTGTTAAAAACGTTTCATGAGAATATATAACCTTTCAATTTTATTCATATATCTTTTCATTTCTGAGAATACAGCGATACAGGAATATAAAATTGGTACAACATTTACATCCAATTTCCGGACCCATTTCTTTCATGAAGGGAATATGACCGAAGATCTACAGTGTAGGTACGATATGATAATGCTGCAATTTTCTTCAAATCCATATCACAATGTACAAGTCACTCAGTCAGACAGATTTGTTAATTATCAACTATTAAACTAAATACATTTGCCTGTGTCTGTTTTGGTTTATGATTTTTAACAAGTGAGTTGTTTACAGAATTTATAGTTCTCTGCATTTCAAATTCATGACATTGAATTCATACACACCAATCAACAACAGATTTCTATTGACAAATGTAAGATGACCTATAATGGTAGATGCGTAGTGAAATATTTTTTTAAAACCTGATTCATAACCATTCAATTCGATAAATTAGGCCAATCATCAACACTATTAAAATGAAATAAAATATTACATGTAACAAAATTGCACTTGAATGTCATTAATACTTCTAATGTAATATAAAGTAGTATGTAACAAATAATATTGAAAATTCTGACTCAACACAAGAAACATGCTAATGCTATGCTACCCATAAGTAAAATACTAAGTCATGAACATTGGAAACCATAAAACATAATAAATAGATAAATAAACGCAAAAAAAAACACCTGTTGACCTTTCCCAACATTTAATCGGCTAAAGAGTTTCTAATAGTTTCCAAATATTAGCGATTGTTTTGACTTAACCAAGTAATTTTTTTTAAAAAGTCAGTCATTTGTTGCTGATAGCTCAAATGTTACAATGCAGATATTTTCAGGTGTTGACTTCACATGATGCATTTCAGCAAAATCTTTTTAAGTTTTCAAAATAACTGGAATATTGTGTGTATAATAGAGATTTGCTGATCAGTTGTGTCATTAGATTTGAAGTCAGTTTCTGAGGTATAAATATTGTAGCAGGAATGTGTGTATATGTGTTTGTTTTGTTTTTTTTGTTTTGTTTTTTGGGTTTTTTTTGGTGGGGGGGGGGGGGGCACCAATGTGTCGAGTTAAACTTCGCACAGTAAAACAGGGAACTAGCTTAAAAGGAATTGAAGTTTATGGTCAAAGTGTAGTTATAATACATAATTTATTTTTTGTCTGTAAGCCTTTTTTTTTCACTGAATTTTTATCAACTTCTACTTAATTATGTTTTTATTTATACAGTTAAATGTTAAATTTGGTTGAGCATTAAAAAATAAGGGCCAAGTAGTTAACATCCTCAAAGAGAATTTGCTTCTAATTTGATTAATTTATAAGAAACTTGCATCAAAATAGAAAAAAGTCGAGATCACTGAAATGTCATGGAACAATCTGACCAATTTATACAAGGAGACTTGATCTTAATACTTTATTTGACAGGGTCATTAACATTCTTTATTTTTTAATTTCAGGTATTGTGGGGAGGGGGGTGGGTGAGTGGGTTATAAATTACAGTGAAAAATTCTTCAGAGTGTACCGGTACATGACTTGCCTGTATATACAATACAGTGTTGGATTCTGGTCACATTGGCTCTTCCTTTTTTGAAAAACTCAAACATAATCTACCAATTTTTTTTTAAGACTAAAGAATGATGTTCATGTGTATAATAAAAAAATACTTTTAGAGAACTTTGAAAATAATACAGGGTCATAATATCTAATTTTGAAATCTTTTTATATATATACGTCATTTTTAAACTTATCAATGCCAGTAATATATTGAAGGAAAGATCAGTTGAGGAAAATGTTTGATAAAATGGTTCACTATTAATGTAATACCAATGCCTGCATCAAATAAAAATATAAAATAATGCATTTTACACAACCATTTTCCACATAATACCATCCATAAAAATTAGATTTTCTTACAATTCACAGATCCAATACAAGTGAAATAATCTTAATCTAACAAAGTCTACAGTGTACACTATAAGTAAAATGAGACAATGGCTTATACGAGGTATGATAGTGTAGAGTTGATCAATATCGACTAGTGAGTCCCCAATTTTTTTATCAATAATGTCTCATTCTTTTACCACAAAGCAGTTTTTTAAAAAAACAAATCTGTATGATATGTAAACATATTTCTTAAAGATTAAAAAGATTCCTTTTTTTCAGCAATGAATTACCGGTATATCACAAAACGAAGTTTTCATGATGAAATGTACAAGTAACTCTCAGACCTAGTTTTAAATATTGTCCTAAACCACTCGTTTAAATGTCTTAAAAATTTTCATGATAGTTTATACACTGTACTGATGTTGTGTAACAATTTAATAGCATTATTTGTAACACACAATTTTTTTTATCTATCTATTGAAATTAAAGTCTCCATTGAGAAGTATCTATAAGGATTCATTTCTTTAAAGTGAACAAACCATCTGTTAATAAAAAAATTGAAGAATGGAAATTAAAAATTATAAAACAGTGAAATGTATTTTAAAAATAATCAAATCTAGATTATTGCATGAGTTAACTCTTTTGTGAAGAACACAGAAACACAGTGAAATAGCTAACAACAGTCAAGAAATCTGAATTCATAAAACATACATTCCCTAATCGATCAAGACTTCAACAAAAAAAAGGTGGGTGAGTGTTTTCAATGACTTCACATTCTAACATTAGTTCACATCCAAATTTTGTCATCAATTCAAACAACATGAGGTTTCTTGCTTGTCTCTGATTTTTCTCTGTCACATAAATAATTTACAATCGTGTAGCTGCTAGTCTTTTTTTTCTAAAATGAATTCCTAGGTGCACAGAATCATAACTTTTTCTTCTGTTTCTTTTGTTGTTCTTTTTCTTTCCTTTGTTGTTTCATCTTTTTCTTTTCTTCCTTGGCTTTTTCTTTCTCTCTCAAGCTTTTGAACAGCTTGTAGGCAAAAAAGGCTGTTAACATACAAGAAAGACAACATGTTCATCAATAATTTTTATATTTTTCCAAAAACATGACATGCATGAAAATTGTAATTCTTTGTAAATCCTACTGCCTAAGGGCTAAGCACACTTGAATTCCTTTTCTACTTCCTTTTCAAACAAGCATAAGACTGATACACTGTGTTTTTAAGTAAAAGTTTATATAGCTTTGAAAAATATTTAGATTACATGAGACTTAAGGGTCCTCCACACACCAAGGAAAGGTTCTGCATACAACCTAATTATTCTTAATTACTTAAAGGTATAGATTTCTAGTATGTGTCTAGTTTCTGACTTAAAAATGAATTTGAAAAAAATACTTTTTAAATTTTAACCGCTACTGTAGATTCCTAATTAAACATGAGGAATTAATATCCTCGTATAATAACTAGAAACACATCTCAGGAATTTTAAAACCTTGCTTTTATTTTTCGCACATATGAGAAGTAGGTGATAATAATATGATACAAATTCTGTATTTGCAATTTTATGTTCTCCCAATTTGATGGAAAACGACTGAATTGCGGAATTAAGTACTCACATATTAAAATAAGGAATCTATATATTCATGAAAAAAGTCCCTACAGTATTTGAATTCGGGACCTACTGATTGGTAGGCCGTAGCTGCCCCCATTGCGCCACAGAGATAGACACCAAATTTTGGTGATATACTGTACCAGTAAACTGTTTCACAATGCAATAAATTCAGCATGTTGTAACATACTTTCATAAAAAGTTGAGGATCCTTAATTAGGTTTATTAATATTTTCTATATAATTATTTTTTATATGCATAAAAATACAACACATTTAAGGAGGCCGATTTGGGTTTCTTTGAGGAAAAACTACAATAGCATAACTCTTTATTTTTTAACTATATGTAATTTAAACCAACCCTAGTTTATATGCGAAGGTTCATGAAAATCAACCGTCTGGTTCTTTTTAGAGAACATCTCAAAATAGAGGTACATTTACTATAGGAATATATAGGAAACTGTCATTTTCCGCGCATCAAAGCAGTTTTAAAAAATACTACAATAGCTTTTTTTCTCAAATTGTTATATATGATAAGTAATATCATTTCCTACCTTATATGTAAAAAACACAAAATTCTACCGTCTGGTTTTTAGTGGGGGCCATCTCTAAATATTAAAATGCACCAAATTTTGCTATATATTTGGATCATCACGAATGATGATTGGTATAATGGATTCATTCCAAAAATGAGGAAAATATCCTCGAGGATAGCATCATTCATTATATAAAATTTCAACAACGTACAATTTTTACTTTTTCTTTTATATTATTTCTTATAACGTACTCCTACAAAGCTTCATTTTATCATAACGTCATAAAAGCGCAATGTCAATGCTCCCCTACCGCACAACGTAAAAATCGTGTTAAAAATAAAAATTTCCTTAAAAAACCTAAATATTTTTATCTGTATTTTGTTTATTGTGTTCAATTTTATAAAGATATCGAAAAAAAATCATAAGAAGTATAAAACAACTGTATTATATTAGAATGCGCAAAAACATGCGCAATGCAAACTAAAGTCGGCCTCCTTAAATCATTTATATAAATGACAAATAAAGATTGCTATGATTTAGCTTAAATTATAAAAATATTTTTTTTAAAATCAATTTTTAAATCATGCCAAATTATCTACAAGAAAATTTGATTATTTCTGGGTTTATTAAAATAAATTTCTTTTTTTTTTGTTATACAAAAGCCATTTCTCTTCAACAGTAACAATGATTTTTTTTCACTTCTAAGCCATGACATAAACTTATACATTAGCCTGCTATTGATGTCTATTAATGAAAAAGTTATAACCTAGGAAAATCATTTTAGTGTATTTAATGTACGAAATTTGCAAACATTAAAATCAATAAAAAAAATTTTTTGATGAAACCTTTCTATAGCATAATCAGGCTATCGTTTTACTAGCAAAAAATGAATAAAAAATGAACTTTAAATGACCACCGAGTCCTTTAACACAACAAACAGGTTGAATCTCCAGAAATCTGAATGTGAAGTCATCAAGGAGAATCGAGGATCACTTTTACTAACTAACCATATTGTACCAAGAGGGGCAAAAGTCCAAATGTTGCACATGAAAGTAAAACTTACAGACTAGGCAAATGACAATGATGCCTGGAAATATGAACACCGTGTTGTCTATGCTCTCCTTTACAGGCCCCGAACCGTAGTCCACCATGGTTGACTTGATATTAGTTCGCAAACTGCAAAAATATGGACAGCAGTGGAGAGCAACCGTCTGGTTGTGATTTTCCCCGGAAGCGACGTTGACACCGGAAGCGGTGAGTATAAAAGGGAAACACAACTAGGTAAAA
The DNA here is from genome assembly GCF_025612915.1 of Magallana angulata. Classification (NCBI taxonomy): domain Eukaryota; kingdom Metazoa; phylum Mollusca; class Bivalvia; order Ostreida; family Ostreidae; genus Magallana; species Magallana angulata. The sequence continues at coordinate 51,791,984 of NC_069112.1, forward strand.
TCCGGGGGAAAGACATTTTTTTTAATTCTAAAGTTAAAAAAAAAATAAAAAAAAAATTATGATTAGAGTAAGTTATTCACCAAGCATTTTGTAACGCAACTCTTTTAAATAATAGGCATATACGAAAATAACTGATCTGTCATTACAAAAGGTCAAGGTCATGGCTGTGACAATTGCAAAGTAAGTTGTAGAGAATAATTAAGTTTTTCATTAGTAAAGAACCTCTGTTTATAGTCTTTTCACTTCATCGTTTATATTAGTCATGTAAAAGTTATTTGTCACACAACTATCTTATTCTATTTAAACATTTGACAAATTGATACATATTGTAAAGAGGAAATTCGAACCGCACCCGGTTGAAACTATAATTAAGAAATCTACACCTGAATGATTAGATATACATGTTAAAGTAGTTAGCATATGTCAATGTGTTTCTTTTTTATTTGTATTTAATGATTTGATGGTAGGTAATATTGACATTGTGAAGCTCGAGCTCAATGTCAAGTTCTTTCAACTTTGTTTATGATGAAATTAATCTGAATTCTTTCAGAGCCACTGCTAAGCTTGGAGTTGTAGGGGGAACAGTGTATTTCACAGCCAAAGAGGGGCTCTGGGGGAACAGTAAAGAAACGAATGACGCTTACAAACGCCTGAAATCAAAAACACTTGATGAATGGCTCCCAGCCAGTGTGGACATGAAACCAAGTACAAGCAAGAAGGTCTGTGTTAACACGTTGTAGCTGCAGGTCTGTAGCTCTACAGGAACATCCGAGTTGACATGCTAAAAAACAAAAGTTTCTCTTGTTAAAATGAACTTGCAATTAGGATGCACAAAAAATTATACTTGTTTTGGAGTGATTAAACTTACACAGCAGGTTTTAATTTCTGTAACAGAGAAACTTTTTGCCTCTGCTTGGGTTTGAACCTGGCTCCTCTTGCAGTCCAGCGCTCGAGCTAAAGGGTTAACCCACTAGCCAAAGCTAGTAGGAATTCCATTTATCTGACTCTGGCACTCCTGAAAAGTCAGAGACGCCTCTTTCTTTGGAGGGGAACAGTGCGGTAGAGACAGATATATGGCATTCCTACCAGCTCTGGCTAGTGTGTTAACCCTTTAGCTCGATCGCTGGACTGGCAAGTCAGAGGATCCTGGTTCAAACCCCAGCAGAGGCAAAAAGCCTCTCTGTTACATTTCTAACAGACTAACAATTCAAGCCCCAAAAAAGTCCTCAAACATTTTACTACAGATGTTGCCAACTAAAAGAATTTGAAACACACTCTTCAGCCCTCTAAAAAGAAGAAGTGTTGTTTGTTTACATGTCAAGATGACAAATGAATGCTTAATCTGCCTGTGGATTTAACATACGTACATCACTTTCCAAGGTTGTTAAGCATATATAAGGAAAAGTATGAGGCAGGTTAAGTGATGATATTAGTATAAGTACATGTAGTAAATTGTCTAACAAAGTTAATAGGATGAATTTTTTTCACCAAATGATTTAGAAAAAACAAACCTTGCAGTGTCTAATGTGGTGTCATTGTTAACTCTATAAATGGCCCTGTTGTGCGAGAACTCCAAGAATCATATCAAAAGTGATTTGATCTAAGTTAAGTCTACAGAGTAGTGGAACATTACCCAAAGAACTTGAACGATAAGATAAAGCTATCAATGCCATTTTTGCAGTTTTATCAGGGAGAATCATATGTTTCTGATACAGCCACTTGTTTGATACAAGCCTGCACAAAAGAAAGAGATATTCTCTTTACTTCATAGACTGTCACATATATTATAAATGTGATTTTTTTTTTACATTACAGCTTGTATCAAAACCATTAACTCAGAAGAAGGAAGAAACCCCTGCTGTCAAATCTCAGCAGCCCTCACAGTATAATGCTTGTAAGTAATGCTACCCAGTACAATATATCTCATTAAAAAAACTTACAACAAAATTTACAACAATAAGCATGTAAGTAACAACAATCTATGCAGCATAATACTGGTAGTAAACATGAATCTTTCCAATACTCAGTACAACACTTGCAAAAATCAACAACCTTTACAACATAAAGCATGTAGGTGACAACAACCATTACAACATAGTTTGTAAGTGACAACAACCTTAACAACATAAAGCAGGTAAGCAACAACAGCCTTTACAACATAAAGCATGTAAGTGACAACAACCTTTACAACATAAAGCATGTAAGTGACAACAACCTTTACAACATAAAGAATATAAGCAACAACTACCTTTACAACAAAAAGCATGTAGGTAACAACAACCTTTACAACACAAAGCATGTAAGTGACAAAAACCTTTACAACATAAAGCATGTAGGTAACAACTACCTTAAACAAGACCTTTACATCACGAAATGATGTTGCCCCTATGCTTTAGTGATTGCTTATTCCCTCATGTCTTATTGACAAAGTCCAATTACAGTGAATCTCGGTTATAATGAAGTCCTAGGGACCAATGGAATTACTTCATTATATTCATAACTTGTTATATCTGTATATTGAATTCATAATGATAACAGTTACTATAGTGAATTCCCTATGTATTTATTTTGTTGATTCCTTTAATAATTGGATTGTAAATAGAAGAATTTATGTGAAAATGAATTTATTTTAAACTATTATGTTAAATGGCGGTGCAAACTCCCGCCTCGTTAAAATAACCCCTGCTGATAAAATTTTGATTAGCAAAATTGGAATTTTTTATCTTTTTTTACCAACTTTTAATTAGTTAAACTTCAAGTTGAAAAATATAAACCCTCAGGCGGCAATTCCAAACAACATTTTTTTAAGGATGGCCTCATAAACAATAAGATAACTTTACTTTTGTGATATATTGACATTGTTCACCCTTCAAAAAATCCAACCTATTGATTTTGGTGAAAGATTACCTTCCTTTGTCAGTTCTGTAACACTATTCTAAAAAATGTTGAGAGGGGGTGCTCCCCAGTGGTTCAAGCAACAATCAAAATAAATAGAGCTTTTGAAGGTTTGATTTTAATCAAATTGAAAATGTCATCCTTTCTTTTATGTTTTAGGTGTGAACACTGTTTTCAAAACTCTAGCAGACTTACCAGAAACAGTACCTGTGAAAGTTAACTCTGTAGTCACTTACTTCAAGAACCTTGGGTGAAAGTGACAGAAATAATTGCATTTTTTATGAAAACATTAAATTTTGTGAATACTGCATTAAACATGTGAAACAAGATGTTGATGTGTTGTTATATAAGAGAGCTCTAATGATCCTAGTGGATTTGACCGGGAACTCATGCTCTTTTTCATGTACTCTGATACGGATTTCTTAGAGAAGGAGTTTCTATTTAATCTCTCTGACCTAAATGGATTTTTTTTAATTTGTATTTTTTTTTTTTTGAAAACACAAATATATATTCATACTTGTGTAAATATATTCCTGATACATGTTTTATTATGTGCTTTATGATCAATCCTGATAACTTCCCACTCACTCACCAAATTAGTGTACAGGAACAAGGTTTTATTTTATCTTATATATCACATAGGCGTCGGAACCGGTGGGGCTTAGCCCCCCCCCCCCCCCCCTCCCCAATTTTTTTGCTAAGTTAGACCTAACCATTGGCCACATAGCATCATAGAGGGTTCAGTCCGGCCCCCCCCCCCCCCACTTTTTCTCGCAGCTAACATAATTGTTCGTACATTGTACCATGAAAAGATTGAAATTTGAGTCATTGAGAAGTGTTGGAGTCAAAGGTATACAAGCCCCCCCCCCCCCCCCCCAATGAATTTCATGATTTTGGGAAAATTCCCCAGATTAGGATTTTCATGATTTGGGGATTTAGGTTTTTTTTTATTTGCTCGTCAAGATTTCTGAGGATTAGTCTAACCCCCCCCCCCCCACACACACACACACTCTCTCAATTTGCTTCCGACGCCACTGTATCATATAATAACTAAAGACTTTTACTTTTAAAAAATCAGTTATATTTTCCAATGATAACCAGCATTTTTCAAATTGAGAAAGCTGAAATTGATACATATGTGTGGCGTAGCTAGACCAGAAACGAAGTGCATGCTTAAAATGGCAGGGGGTCTTGGGCCGCCATGAGGCCCCCAGTGAGTCCAGGACGAAGGCCCCGGAAGCTCATGGATTCTGACGATTTTTAACACTAAAAATCATCGCAGAAATTTAAGGAATGCTCACTATTTTAGCATATTTTTAGGCTGTTAAAATTGTTTTGGTTTTAGTTTAGGCATAAAATAAAATTACAAAACTTATTAAAAGCTAAAAGAAGAAAAAACTTTTGACGTTTGTTTTAGATCCAATTAAAGCTTTTATTCTTAAGTTCATTTTCACCTAGTTTATGGTAATGAAAATCTCTAAAAGCTGTGATATTTTATGGGGGAATTTAAAATGATGTGTAAAACTAAGTTCAAATGTGTCAATATTTGGTACTTTTATGTTTAGCATTGATAAATTTGTCGATGGAATAACTAAGTATGGACCTTAATACTTGAATTCTTTGTTTAATCTTTTTTTCTCTCTTTATTTTTTTTTACTGAGTTTCTTCTTTTTTCCCCAAATGATGTGCATTCTCACATGGTAGCTACGCCACTGCATGATGATGCAAAAGCTCAGCAAAATTTGAAATCTTTTTCTGTTTCAAACATACAAATATGTATTGGTTTGTACTTGCATATAGTTCACAACTTTGTTCTCGTTGTATTTAGGATTATCACCAAAACATATTTAACATTAAAACCAAACATTTTTGTTGCCGTCCATACATACAGTAAACATGCTAAGATTTTTCCATTTTGTTGTATAAATATTTTTTTCACAACTTAAAACACGTGTTGTATTGTTTCCGTCTTATGTTTTTAGAAAGTACATCGATCATCTGCAATAACTTGGATTTTACTGAATTGATAATTTACAGGAAGAACGTTAACTCTGTGAAGAGTTCTATATCGTATCCACGGAACAGTAATATCAGATCTAATCTTGAAACATACATTGAAACAGTCCTGTTGCATGCATAAATTTTGTCCAATAAATGCTGATTTAGACAAGTTGAATTTATGTAATAATTCAGCATATATAAGAAAACCGAAATTATCAAACAAAAAATATCCAACTAATCTAATACCATCTTGTGTCATATGTTTATAAACAAACATTTACTATCAACTTTATTACAGGAATTGTACTACACTGGAACATTGGGAATATATTTCTTGAGGAAATCCAACTGTTTGTTCAACACATTGACACGTACAACCTTAACCCATGTCATGACTGAAAAGCATAAAATACATAATTTTTTTTCTACTAAATGTCTGATAAACTCATCTCCAAAATCTAGAATTTTTCGAACAACATCACCACCGTTAATAATATTTCCATCCAAGGCTTATGTTCCAAAAGTTAATCTTTTAATCCATGAACATTTAGAACCATTTTAACAAGACCTTGGACTTTCATGCAGTTGGATGTAACGGTCTAGTTCTTTCGTCAAAACAAGTTAAAATGACGCTGGTTTCAAGCGAAATATACACCGCAGTTGCGTAGTCTTTGCTCAAAAGCAAGACAAATCGTGTTGATTTCAAAGAGCCATGCCTGAGTGGCCTACAATAAAATAGACAGGCCTACGTCGCATTGCCGTTTGACTCAACTACCTAAAGTCCAAGCTCTTGTTAAAATGGTTCTAAGAGAAGGTACAAAGTTATTTTCCGAGAAGAAATAGAACAGAATCAGAATCCATGAGCTACCGCGGACTTCGTGTTTAGGCTCTTATAGTTTTTTTTAAAAATATTATTAATTAGAGTTCCGTTACTAGTATTAATCATGAGAAGAATTAAATGGTACGAATTATGTCCACTTGAAATACTCGAGTTTTGCAAAATCTCGAGAACCCAGGAGATATCCATGCACGGCTCGGTAGGCCCTCACCAAAGCTTCACCCTGGACCAAGTAAAGACATTATACACATATGAAGACTGACTCCATTCCCCAGCCTACAAAATCCTGGATCCACCTGTGCTCAAGTGCCTGCATGTCCTTTTTAAATCTTCTAATCACGCCTATTTCTTGACTTTGGTTTATATTTTTAAAAAATCATAAATTGATATGATTTACATCAGATTTTATAAAATACTGAGTTACACGATACTAGACTTTAGTTTTTGAGTTTCGTTCCAAATTAGTTCCATTTTCCGTTCCACGTTTTAGCAATACCCTGTAGTTGTGGGACATCCCGCCCTTGCTGCATTTTATTGCACCCGCGCGTGCGCAAATTAGTATTATCTAGATGTAACTAGGGATACAAGTATATTATCTTGTTAAGATCGAATCCATTCCAGGAGACTATCGCAACTTGTGCATTGGTAAGTACATTAGTGATAAATCAAACTTATAATTATACATACGCCTTTCATACTTGTATATATAAACGGTCCAGTTAAGTACGACTTACATGCATGAAAAGTTATATAATTGAATTGAGTAGTTATATTTAGAAGAAAAAAAAACACATTCTTTAAAAAAGAAGAAATAATTGAAAACGTATTTTAAATTTTAAGCAGTGTTCCCTTTTGTTATGCTACTTTTGATATGATCCTAATTTTACTGATATTCTAAATATTGATTTCATATTACTTGAATACTAGGCCTAATGATGGTTAGTTTAATGTGACAATGGCCCCGTGTCTGTACATCATTCACTTTAATTTTGCAAGTCGCGCAATGTTCGGACATTTGTTAAAAATGTGCCAGTAGGTAAACATACCTTTTTAAATTTGATTTTCACGTGCATCTTTAAATATTTATTTTTTTGATTGATTTTTGCGATAAATCTATATTTAGGTTTGTTTCGGGGAAAAACAATCTAATTTTAACTTCCTTTTTTAGATTATATTTAGCTTGAATTCTAAAATTAGCTCTCCGAAATTCCAAAGTTATTGGTTTCCAAATATAGTAACCTTTTGTGTGTTTGTAATTTTTTTTTAGAATAAACAAGCACATGCACATGCTATACTCTGTCCCAAGATATTTTGGATTCACGTTTGGCTTAATTGTTTGATATTTATAAATACCTCAGGATCCAAATGATGTTCATTCAAAAGTATGAAAAATTTCCAAGATTTCTCAGTCAAAACGCCCCTGTTAGCTTATCAGGTTTCAATACAATGCTAAAAATGTGATGTCTACGGAGATTTTGCATTGCAGCAAGCCCGGATGATAACGTTGAAATATTGCGCGATGTATTCCGAGTGTATTCCGAATGGAGAAAAGATGTAAACATTCCCCATTACAAATCTCCGTAGGAAATCTGTTTTCGTTCCTGTGAATTTTTCCGAGTGAAAGATGATAATGTGTCAATGAAATTATCATGGAAAATATCCCTTTCAACTATTTCAATTGCACTTCTTTCACAGGTAAGTGTATTTTTATTAAAAATCGTCCAAACGTGAATACAAAATATCTTGGGACAGAGTATAGTAATACATGCACAACCGATACATGTCTGAAGCGTGACACGAAAATGAATCTGATCGGATTCTTGAAGGGGGGTATTTCGTTTGAATTTGTCCCATCAGACGCATACATAAGGAATAAGGAACCATTCTTTGAGTATTATGAGGTGATAATTTTGGTTGGGGCGTGATCAAATGCAATAAAGCCTGGATGGCTTTATGATAGATTTGATCAGGTCGGACCGAAATTATCACAGATATTAGTACAAAATCGATACGTAGTGTTATCACAGGGAAAGACACTGGAAAATGTAAATATGAATTGTTACTGGATAGGTGATTCTGCGAATTATATTTACATGTACATGAATATCAATTCTGTCACACGCATGGTTTTTTGGGGTTTTTTAAGGCATATTATATCTGATTTTGTGACTTTTTCCGGTGATTTTGCGCCGTGATTCATGAGTTTTAAACATATAATCTATTTATTTCAACTAACAACCGAACGCCGTTATTACCGATTCAGGATAGCAGCCGTTTGAGTACTACGTATGTACACCTCCTGCATTGGTTCGTTGCACTCGGCACACCTCGGCCGATTCGTATCTCATCGTTCTATGTAGGTTACGGAATAGGCCGAGGTTTGCCGAATGCGATTCGTTATACTCAGTTCACAGGTCAAATTCCGCTGTTGCCACACATTGTTTTGTTTGTATGTCCTTTCACTTCACCTGTATTGTTTTTTATGTCGTTTACAAAAAAATTCGTATTCAGATATGAATTTTTTTTAAAATGACAATAATTTTAAAGAATGAAATCTTTATAATATCTTGATGAAATAAATGGGCGCCTACATTGCCGATTTGCGATGGACTGGAAAAAGATAAACTCGATCTCTCGCTCAGCTCCACAGAAACTTCTTTATATGAAAGGCTAAATTATAGCTCCGACACAATTTCTTTTTATGTAAAAATATTGACCCGAAGGTTTCAATAGCTTGCAGTTTTTTTAACAATATCAAGAATAAGGCTTGTCTTATTAATTTGTGTATCCGGGGACAAATGCATTCGTGGCACTTCAAATCTTTGTAACTGTTATATAGCGGCAGGTCTGTAGCTCCCGGTCTGAAAAAAAAATCGGATGGACAGCCTGCGTGTTGCTGAGCGATTAATTGGTCATGATATTTTACGCTTAATAATGTACGTGTATAACTTAAATAAATTTACAAATCATTTGAAACGGTTGGATATACTTTACGATGTCGTGCGATTTTACTGTTTTTAAAACGTTTGAAGTTCAAAATTTCATAGGAGGAAAAAAAAAACAATCGAAATATGGCAGCAAAATCTTCCACGGGTTTCAGAGTGCCAGAGACGCCTGCCCTACAGAATCAGGTACACGCTTCTAATGATTATAAACATAAGCTTCCATTTTTTTCTCCAATGTTATCATTAAATGAGTAAGCTACAGTACGTATTAAGGAAGTATGTAACTGACGCCAAAGGAATAAAATTTTAAAGCTCAGTTCAACAGAACATAAATATTTTGATGGGTTAATATGTTTGTTTCCATGGTAACTGTATCTAATCATAATCTTGTTCGAAATACATTTGCTCTTCAAAATTAAAATAATCAATACCATTTTTTTTGTTCAATAAACACAATCGTGAGTCCCATACTTTCTTTCAATATTAAGATTCCATAGGCGTCGGAACCGGGGGGGGGGGGGGGGGGGGGCTAGGTTGGAGGGGGCTTAGCGTTTTGTCGCAGCGAACATAATTGTTCCTAAATTTACCTTGAAAAGATTGAAATATTGAGAAGTTGGAGAGTCATAGGTATACTAGCCCCCCCCCCCCCCCCCGGATAATGAATTTGATGATTTGGGAATAATTTTTTTTGGTAGGAAAGAATTTTTGGGGGGAACAATAGGTATCATCTCTCACGCCCCACGCCCCCCCCCCCCCCACGGATTAGGATTTTGATGATTTTGGGAATTTGGGTGGGGTTTTTTTGCTTGTCAAGATTTCTGAGGATTAGTCTAGCCCCCTCCCCCCCGTCCCCCCTTCCCCTCCCCCCCCCACTTTCAATTTGCTTCCGACGCCAGTGGATTCAGTTGTAAGGAAACAAGTTTGAAAGCTGAACATTGTCCGATCGAGTTGAATTGTGTGTAGATGTATATGTTTTGGTATCTAGAATAAGTTTAGTAAACGTGTTGTTAAAAATACCATTTAGCAAAATAAATAAAAATCCCTCCCGTCGGGGATGGCAACTTTTCAGAGATCGACGCTCGAGCATTGACAAATCAGATCTCTCACTAGTCGTCCATCTATCGCAATGATCCCAAGGTGATCTTTCGGAGGTCTCAAAGTTCTTCCTCTATTAATATAACAGTCTGTCGCAAAGGTAAGTACATGTATACTATGTCTCAAAGGAGCTGCAGGTCGCCACACGATATCTTCGATCTGCTGATGATCTCTTGGGAGTCTCTCGGTCGCACGATCAATTAAGATCTACAAGATCATAGAATGATAGGCTTGGATCAATAAGCCTATATAACTTATTGGTCTCCACAGAAATCCTATATCTAATTTTCAAATTATGACGCATGATGTGCAGTTTTATTTGGTCGCCCCACAGTTGTGAACAGCAATGGACTGTTGGGGTCTTTCAGAGGTCTATGGTAGGTCGGACGTACACAGGAGAACATTGCTAAAATGCCAACCATATTACAAAGATTAAGCGGGCTTTTTGACTGAGAGAAACCCTTACAAAACCAACATTATGACGTTTATCTGTTAGATATAAAATGCTTCAATCTCGATCATAGGAATTTCTTTACAAAATCATGCATGTACAAATGAACATATTCGTCACGCACGCACAAGAAATTGCAACACCCACTCCTCTTGAAAATCGTCAACCGCGACAATGACGTCATTTCTTCCTTTTCAGAACAATGGTGTAGATCCAATGGACGATTCAGGAATGCAGCAAGGTATCTTACGAACATATGTATCGACGTAAAAATGGGCGTATAGACGCGGACATATAAAGGACGCCGGCATTTTTATAATATCTCTTTTTTAAATTTAAACATATTTCCAGCTTACATGATTTCAAACATAACTTATTTTTATATATCATAAATGGTATTTAATATATAATGTTCACATTGCTGTAAACGCAAAATATCTGTTGTAATATAATTTTTTTCAAAAAAGCGAACGTTTCTATCATCTTTCCGCACACATATACGACGTCATTAAAATGCCGCTAAGTAAAACGCGCCAATATTTTAATTATAGAAATGGACCGACTACAAGGAGAAAACGAGGAGATGGTATCCATGATGCAGTGTAAATCATGTAACAGATCCGCCGCCACGCGCGTGATTGAAGACTGCGGCCATTTGATCTGCGAACGCTGTATTCATAAGCGTAAACGCTGTGGGAAGTGTAAAAGGGAGATAACTCTCACACACAGAATTTTTTTCGCGGGAACAAATTCAGATGGCAGAAAATTTTTCGGGGCCTGAGACATCGAAGTGAACAGGTCTTTTAGAGACAAATGAAGACAGACGTATTTTACATATACTTTTGGTACCGGTGTATTATACACACAATATCACGTAAATTTTAACAAAATTGATTGAGCAATATCCTGGCGAACTTATTTTTCTAAACTTTAGTCATAATATATATGTGCACAAGCAAACAGGCAAACGATTTCTGATAAGAGTTTACTCCGTGATAAAGTTTACTTTGCATGCTTGCAAACATGTATAATATATCGTAACATGTATCGGCGAATTTTGCGGACTTTAGATTGATTATTCAAAATAAATAACTTATTAAACATGGAACGCTGTTTGTTATAACAATTCAAGTAAGTAAACACGCAGTCAGTCACTTAAATTTTCCTTTTTGAAGTTTTACTATCTATTCACTGAGAGTTCAACTCCCGATGGATCCTCGGTGTATGATTTATTCCAAAAATTTAGAAACATGTTGAAAATATTTCAAAGAGGAAAATTTAAGTCTAAGGCTTGTGGGCATGTGAGAATGAACGGATGGACGAGAGTGTTAGCAAATTGTCTTTCAATCCCTCCATCTTCTGAACATTTATTTGGAACCCCGCGGGGAAAAGATACCACGTAGGGACAACCACAGAGATGTTCTACAGTACCATCTACTAACCAGTGTATTTGTGACTATGAGAGTGGTAGAGGGACAATTTGCTAGAACTAACCGTTTTGCAAATGTGTATAGAACTTGAAAGCATTTGCAATTTGGTAGATCTAGCGTCAAAATGCAGCTTTCCGGCCCTGCGATGACAAACTACAATGTGTGTGTGTGTGTGTGAGAGAGAGAGAGAGAGAGAGAGAGAGAGAGAGAGAGAATGTATATTTTAAATGGTGTGCTTACTTTTTTATTTATAATGTTTACTTATATCATTTCATTCTTATAATAAAGATCGTTGACGTCATATGATGTAAATAAATTGTGCATGTAGATAAATCAGTCCTTTCATCATTGATTTCTATCTTCTGGAAATGAGGATAATTATTTTGTATGGAAAAAATTAGTTCAAAAATTAAATCAATTGGCAGCAAATGTTCACTGGTAAAATCATATATCATGATTAAGAATGATATATCAATTCAAATTAAAACCCCACATTATCTCTTTATTGTAAATGACTTATTCAGTAAGATTTTTGAAATACATTAGATTTTTTCTTCAAAAACCTACAAAAGCACTGATTTAGCAATAACATACTTTAGAGCATTAAGATATCTTTGGTGAATATAAAATTAATTGGCTGTTAATTTATTTTTATTCATAACTTTTAACATGTGAGAAAAAAATTAACAGTCTTCCATATCATCCTCTCCTGATGAGTCACTGGAAGATGAGGACCCTGTGTCATCCTCATCCACCTCTATATCATCCCCAGTGTGGATGTTGATGTGTTTTTGTAGAGACTTCTTGCTGCCATAACCCTTCCCACACACTTCACACGTGTACATCGACTCTCCGGTGTGTGTCAACATGTGTCGCATCACATGCTCCTTTCTGGTAAACTTGCGCCCACACATATTACACTCAAACTTTCTTTGATGATCGTCCACAGTTGGGTTGTAAGTTAACTTTTTCTTTTTGATATTTTTAATAGTTTTTACTTTTTTCTTAACATTTTCATGCATCTCCGAATGACGGCGCAGGGAATACATTGTAAAGAAGCTCTTGCCACACTTGTAGCATTTGTGCTGGTCTCGCTCAGTGAGCCCTTGATGGGTCCTCTGATGTCGCAGCATGTTGCTTATTTGAGTGAAGCCTCGCCCACAATGCTCGCACGAGTATGGTCGCTCCCTCGAGTGCGTTCGCTTGTGTCCAGACAAGTGGTGAGCATGCTTGAATCCCTTCCCGCAAATCTCGCAGACAAAAGGTCGATCAGACATGTGTGTTTTCATGTGGTTTTTCAAATGATGCTGCAATTTTGCAGTATAGCTGCACTGTCCACAAGCGAATGGATAACTGTACGTGAATCCTTCTCCCTTACTTGTTTGCTCCGAGATCAACATCTCTTCAACGTTTGTCTGGATTACACTTTGAATTTCCTCCTCCATTTGTTTACTCATCACAAAGTCCTCACAATCTTCCTTACTTGCCAACATTTCATCTTCTGATTGTTTAGTTTCCTGTTGAGCACCACTTCTGGTATAAGGCACTGTTACACCTCTCAAAAACATTCCCTGCTCGGAGCATTCAATGGAATATTCTTCAGTTTTTACGTCAAGTAAAGTCCCTGCAACACTGTCCTCAGAAAGGTTTATATTCCCAATGTTCTCACTGCATCCCTCTTGCATATTTTTTCCCAACTCTTCAGGTATTTTGGAAACCATCAAATCAGGTTCCACTTTTATCCTCTCGAGGACAACAACTGGTTGTTTTCTACTTGCCAAATTAGGCACTTCAGACTCTGCAGTTTCCTGACTATCATTACTTCTATCCATGGGAATACACTGATAGTTTACGGGATGATTCTGTTTTGGGTCTATGGTATTTGATTTGTTACTCTCTTGCTTCAAGATTACATTTTCCAGCTTTTCAACAGTTAGGTTCGATATCACTTTGCCTTTGCTTACACATGAATTATCATCAAACTTGGTTTTTGTTAAACCTTCCCATCTAATTACAGTAAATTCATTTTCGTCACTTTTCATTGCAGTCGTCTCCATATTAGATTTGTTGTCCTCCTGTGAGGCAGCTGATTCAATTAATGATGGACCACAGATTTCATCACATGAGGAGGATTTATCCCCATTTCCTTGCTGGGTCGAGGAAGATGATATGCTATGGTCGTTCTGAGCAGGTTTTTGTTTGATAACAAATTTATGGATGATTCTTGCACTTTTGATAACTGTCTTGGTAATGGGAAGCTTTATGGAGTCTTGACTGGCCATCTCTGCATCTGAAATATAAAAGAACAAGAGGCTAACAATATTTACAGTGCATTTTGATTCAATTTTTTATCCCCCCCCCCCAAAAAAATACAGTTTAGCAACTTATTAAACAAGAGGCCAGTAGGCCTTAACAGTCACCTGAGCACCATAGCTCATAAACAGACCTGTCGAGCATCTCATACATGCATTTACTTAAAATTCTTCTGGAGTAAAAAAAAATCTAAAATATTGCTATGACAACCATTTCTCTGCCTGAAATCTTTCAAAAAGGAATATGAAACCTATAATGTTGGCGAAAAACTTAAGGTCAGATGACACATTCCTGAAGAATCTTTTTCGTATCTCCTCTAAATTAAGAGTTCCAATAAAAATTTTTAATTTTATAATTACTTTAAAAATGATCAAAATTTACTTGTATTTGGTTATATGTCTAGATGGTCGAGAAGTAAGAACCGTGGCCGCTCACTGCCAGAAGCATAGATGTTCTAGAGGTTGTGAGTTGAAGGCCCCGCTCCGGCGAAGATATAGTTTTATTATAGTGAATTTTGCTGTGCTGTAGATGTATTTATTTTTATATCAGCAATTCAAGTGCATTTTCAAGAAAATTATATAGGAAATTGCTTACTCTCGTATTTTGCAGAAATGCCTGGTAAGGTACCTTATTTTTTTTCAAGTAGTTGTAAACCATTAATAAATTCCTGGAAAAAGTTATCTAAAATTGAGGAACGTGTCGTCTGACCTTAAACATCATAATAGAGTGCATGACCTGATATTGGAAAGGTGCAAGACTCTGATAAGAAATATTTTTCCCATATTTGTTAACTTTCAAGATAAGTTTCATCTGTGTGTGTTTTCATAAACTAAAACAAGGTGGCCAAGTGTAGAAGTTTTATTTAAAGAGACAGTACAGCTGAAAACACATGTGTGAATAACTTCAGATTTACCTATTGTATAGTTAGGAAATAAGAAATAACGTTTATTGTAATAGTTAAAATACATGAAAATCCCTTTAACATACTTAATTAACGTAATTATGAGCTTCTGGAAATTCAAAGGTCGTACAAACCGGAATAATCTTATATCGTTTATTTGTACACCGTGGACTTTGATTGACAGTAATTGACACGTGCTGAAAACTACAAGATCTTCGTTCCACTACGGTCATCATGGAAAACGAGGTTAAAGCAGCTCTCTAAATGAAACACATCCTTACTTACTCGACAATTTATAAATGGTTTACCAATTTAGGTTCATTTTAAAATGAATAGACATAAATATGTCAAATAACCCCTTAAGGGGCCTCATTTATAAAAATAAATTTAGGTTGTAGCAAATCCTATGATAATCACGAAAAATACATGTTTACAAAATAATAATTGCGGTTATTTCAAAAACTTTCAACAGTTATTACCTATGAGAAGTAGAAAAGTCATATTTTTATCAACAAACCTGTCCAGGAGATTCTTCGCGAGCCCTGCATGTGTTTTGTTTACAGTAAATACGCATGCGGAATAGTATAAAAGGCTGAACCCCGAACACGTCGCGATGTATTTATGTGATAGGTTTTACGTAATTATTAATTTTAATAAAATATTAATTAGATTTATTGCATGGAGAACTTTGTAATTTTCTGAAAGTTTATACATTCATGAGTACAGTAAAACACAGTTATAGCGAACACGCTTATAATGAATTGACGCTTACAGCGAAGTGATTTTCATTTCCCAAGTCTCTATTTCATGTTGTAAACTTGACGGATATAACGAATTACGCTTATAATGAAGTTAAATTGACTGTCCCTGGGACTTCGTTATAAGCGTGTTTTACTGTAGTACAAAAATACCGAACCCGATCGGAAAATTATTTCAAGTGGGTTTTTCGATAAGATGCACCGCACTGTCTCTTTAAAACAACCTCCCATTCCCAACCCCCAGAGGCCAGACAGAAACTATTTCCATTGGACATTTAAACAAAAAACAGGAAAAAAAATTAATATCTACCACATCTTCTTGCTCCTCATGTTCCACCTTTTCAATACTCCACATTTGTTTAAACATCACCATCTGGCATTTATGCCAATTTCAATTTTAATGTACAGTAAAAATCAGACCCAACCTAACAGAAAGTAAACTCCAACTAAACCCTGAGTTTACTTTCTGGGTTTACGAGAGTGGACCCAGAGTAAACCCTAAGTCAACCCAGATCAGAAGTATACCCCTGAAAAGCAGATGCTACAGGTGTATTCGGAATATACAAAGGACGGAAATTACAGGCAGTAAGATGGTAAGATAAAATACATGTCTGCTTCACACTTCGGAGTGTACAGTTGACCCCAACAGCAATTCTCGAGTAAATCCAAAGTAAACCCATTGGCAAAGGAAACCCTGAGTGGACCCAAATTTTCAAAAAGTAAACCCAGAGTAAACCCAGAAAGTAAACCTGGGGTTTATTATGGGTTTACTCTGGTTTTAGATGCTTGCCCCATTGTACAGGTAGCTTTGATGGGAGAAATAATCATTGACCAGACCAGGATTCAAACCCGAGCCACTAGGATTCAAACCCGAGCCACTCCAATCTCTAGTCAGGTGCTCTTGCTGCTGAGCTATCTGGCACTGGTCTGACCATCACATTCTTCACCTAGCCCTTCAATTCATATTTGCCCTCGAAGCCTCGAAGATCACCGCAAGTTCTTTTCCCGGCAGGCGTTAACCTGTCATCTCCAGGAGTTTTCATGTAACATGATTGGAAAAATAATGACGGCCTACTCTAGAAGTGAGAACTGTATCTCCACAGGAAATTCGGGTTGACCGTGGAGCTACAGTTCTGCAGCTAAAAATAGACCAGACCAGGATTGGAACCCTGACCCACTGAATATTTGGTCAAGTGTTCTGCATGTGTCAACTACACAGGCAAGTGTGCCTTATGTGAATTTTGTATAAAGCACTTACACAAATTTCATATGAGAGTTATTAGAACTAACACCGTTATAAACTTACCAGGAATTTCTGACAAACATTGAGAGGACCTTGGCAGTGTTTCTTTATACTTTGACAAAAGATTACTGTTAGGTGTGCTGTTTAGGACTCTTTTCCATTGCAGTGTTTGTGAATTTTCTTCAAGACACCATGAAAGTTCTTCTCGATTGTTTCTGGTTTTTACAATACTTTGAAGAAGTCCATAACAATCTTCACACACTCTTTATGTCCTAAGTTCTTTACAATATGATTCTTTAGGTCGAAGTGGCAAGAGCAAGAAACACACAGATCCTTAAATGGCACAATTGACACAAGTGATTTAGCCATTAATAAGATTCAAACCGAAACTAAATCAGTGCCCCCTATATCTGTATATTGTTAGCAGTTTTACCAATGTTCACCAGACTCTGGTATAGTAGACTACTGGGACTGGGAGTGCCGGTCCCTCCTGGTATATATCCACTATAAATCTCTGCTGGACTGTCCGTATAATTTACGACAGCGCGTCTGAACTACACAAACTCATGTTAAAACGGTGAAAAATCGACTCAATGATACTCACTCTATGATAATGATTAGCTATGGCTACTGCCAATCTTTTTAAACTGGAAATAGTAATGGCACTCTAAAATTAAAACCAAAAACACTGCAATAGAACCCGGAAGCACCGTCCAGTATCATCACATGTCGGTTTTTACTTTACCATAAAGTTTACAACAGTTACCGGGTAAATCTGTTCTACATATGAAACCTATAGTTATCAAATCATTAACCACAAAGTTTGGGTCGGGTTTCCAACATAGCAAACCCCCACCCTACCCCAACCACGCAAAAAAAAACAGCGTCAAAAAGTGCGGGGTTCCCACACAGTTATCCCAACACAACACATTCTGTACTAAAGTGCAGGATCCCAACACAATATGATATATATCATGTACTAAAGTACAGGGTTCCAAGTTCCAACACAGTTATCCCAACACAACACATACTATAGGATTCCAACTATTGTAAGTGCATCTCCTCTTTAACCGCAGCATGGGATTTTTTAAATCTTTATACATAAGCATCCATCTTAGAACAAAATGAGCAGATGTGCATATTTCCACGACAAAATGTACCAAATATATTTTCTTTTTTTTTTTTTTTTTTTTTCAGCTTCCTGATTGATTTTGACACCATACATTTTGAAACTTATATACATGTAAAACCCGGTCAGTAACATATCGTCAGCGTGTTAAACATCAAAGCAACCTTGTTAGAGACTGGTACCCAAGGTGCCCCTTTCATGTCTGTGTTTTAATTTATTGCATAAAACAAAGGTTCTGCTGATTAAGCATTTGACGTTATTTAATTTTGGCCTGTACACATACATGTAAATCACATATATAGCGTACGAGGGTTGTTCGAAGACAACACAAATATTTCTCTTTCTAAGTCGCCTATTTTAATGAACATTGAACAGACTTAACCAAATAATTGAGCAAAGTAATATTACAAAATACTAGTAGTACATGTAATTGATTGTTTGTTTATGACAGTACATAAACATGTCGGTGGTCGGGGTACCCGGCGCAAGCATAAACTCGGAGTTTAAAAAACTTCTACATCTTCATTTTAAGTGTTAATGTTAGGCCTACAATTCTTAATAAAAGAAATCAAATTATGTTTGTTCATTTTGCTATTTATTGTGACTAACTTTTGTGTAAGTTTTACTAGTGTTCGAGTTGAAATAGTTATACGAAGAGAGTACTAAAATATTTACCAAGCATTGAAAGACGGTCTATTGAACTTCGGCGTCAAGGCGGCGCAGGGAATTTACAAAAAAATTGGATTGAATCTCGGAAGAAAACCTTTTTGGCCAAGAAATTGCTTAAATAAAAACTATACGATGGAAAAGGGTCAAAAGTTTTGGACGTCCTGGATATTTTGTCCATTCGAAATTTTTCACACCAAGTTTATCTTGGGGCTTATCTTAAATTAACACAACGTTATGAATAACTTTAAACAGTTAAAAGTTTTTGTGGAAATCAGGAATTGTGACCCGCTATGGGTTTTCTATGGTGTTCCGATGGGGCCACTTCGACCTTCGCGCTTTCGCCTTTAGGTCGAGGTGCGAGAGTGCGAAGTTGCGAAGGCGAAAGTGCGAAGGTGCGACGGCGAAGGAGCGAAAGTGCGAAGATGCGAAGGCGAAAGTGCGAAGTTGCGAAGGCGAAGAAGCGATACTACTATCGCACCTTCGCCATCGCAACTTCGCACTCTCGCCTTCGCATCTTCGCACTTTCGCCTTCGCCTTTTTATAATTGCGGAGCTCTCTATCGTTTAAAGACAATTTTAGCTGTATAAAAGGACATCTGAAGCAGACAATGAACTTTTTAGAATTTATTTTCAACAGCCTGCGCAGATCCATAACTGTTTCGGGAGTGGGGGTGGGGGTGGGGGTGGATGGCTAATTATATTTGTCGGGGGTGGGGGAGGGTTCCGAGACATATTTTGGAAATTTTATTATATATAATTAATAAAACTAAATTTTCAGGGGATATGAGATCCGGACCCTCTCTCCCCCTTTACTGCATGTGTGAAGTTTTGATATTGAATTTTCCGGGGGGGGGGGGGGGGGCGGACCCCCTAGCTCTCCCCTTCTCCCCCTCTAGATCCATACATCAGCAAGGAGTGTCGCATAATGAAATTAGAATGTTACTGTGTTTGATCCACGGTAAACAGACAGCTGGTAAGTGACATGATTCTGAAGGTGCATATGTACGAGTAAACAGGCCTAGGAGTCTGGAAGTGCATATGTATACATTATGGCGGACATTACATTTTGGTGAAATTTCTAGAGTTTACGCGGCTATGTTAAGGCTGTCCGAAGCT
The DNA here is from genome assembly GCF_025612915.1 of Magallana angulata. Classification (NCBI taxonomy): domain Eukaryota; kingdom Metazoa; phylum Mollusca; class Bivalvia; order Ostreida; family Ostreidae; genus Magallana; species Magallana angulata. The sequence goes on from NC_069112.1 coordinate 51,811,767, forward strand.
AAATATATATCGAAAAATGATACTATTTTAATTATCGAAAAATGCTTTAACCGAGTGAGTTTCTTTCAACTTTTATTACATAAGTTAACAGTGGCATCTGCAATACTATATTTGATGTATTTTTGTGACGTCATATATTTTTCTTAAGCACGTGACGGGTGTATTCTAACACGGTAAATAATCTATAAAAATCGCATCGGCACAAGTGAATAATGACATTAAATCAAAAATATTTTTATGAAAAATCCTTCGATAAGTAATGTATTTTGCAGTTCTTGCTGGGGGTTCATATAAATATTTCGTTTATTTGAAATATTGTCAAAACATTTCGCACCGCCATCTAAATTAGGCACATTTTTACCTTTTAGGCTCGATTTACACAAAAGCGGGTCAATCGGTAGGTTTCCCCCAGCAAGATTCACAGTGGTACTTATTTTCTCTCCCGATTTCACGTAAAATATACTAAGTTTGTTTTTATCTTTCACTTGTGCCAAGTCGTTTTTTATATGCACATACATATCACCATTCATTAGATTACACGTAGCAGGGGGAGTCTCAAAACCATTAGTTTATGAATAGTTATTTACCTATAACGAAGCTTTAAAACTGTTGATTTTTTTATCCTCCATATCGGTGATATTGAATTTAGTATCACTAGTATTTACAACAGTGTCTATGTAAAGGAATGAAGCGGTTTTATTATGCACAATGAATATCACTTATTACGTTACGATACATTCCCTAAGAACGATCGAAAGGAATGCAGATCGTGACGTCAAAGTTAACTTTGACGTCATATCTTATGAAGTACAGACAAGTGACCTTCTACATATCGCTGTGAAATTAATCGGGCAGCCTTAACATAGCCGCGTATCTTTTTTACTAAAAGAATAAGAGAAAATGTCTCAATAATTTCCGAACAACCCTCGTATACATTATGGCGGACATTACATTTTATATGGAGTATATAGTGATTAGACATAGCCAGCACTGGTAAACATATATGTCACATATACACATTAAAATATTTATAAACATTCATAGTAAGCACAATTGCCTAGCGCATGCGTACCAATGATATCATGGATTAATCGGAAAACCTTGGCGAGTATGGTGTCTACATCAAATTCTATGTATTCGACCGAGACTTTCTGAATGCTATCAAAAAAGGCGAAGGCGAAAGTGCGAAGTTGCGACGGCGAGAGTGCGAAGTTGCGAAGGCGAAGGAGCGATAGTAGTATCGCTCCTTCGCCTTCGCACCTTCGCACTTTCGCCATCGCATCTTCGCGCTTCGCCGTCGCATCTTCGCACTCTCGCTCCTTCGCCGTCGCACTCTCGCACTTTCGCCTTCGCAACTGCGCACTCTCGCATCTTCGATCTAAAGGCGAAAGTGCGAAGGTCGAAGTGGCCCCATCGGAACACCATAGTTTGCACTCTACCTTAGTAAATCAATTATAGAACCGTTTTGGACCTTGGGTAGTTGTGTCCGACAGCAATGTGACGTAGGCCTGTCTAGTATTTCATTGCTGGCCACTCAGCCATGGCTCTTCCAACAAGATTTGTCTGGCTTTTTAGCTAAAACTACTTAGGCAATCTATGTACATGTATATTTTGCTTGAAACCAGCGTCATTTTTCATTGTTAAAATGGTTCTAAATATGAAAAAAAACTTACCCTTTTAATCAATTTCTAAAACGAAGCAAGCTACTGACAAACAAGTTGATATAAAACAAGACGATTGAAGTCATCATTTCGTAAGTTATTCTAACCTTTGAGTACCCTGAATGTGTTACGGTCTTATAACTGCAGTATCTTTTCACACACTTTACATGCAAAAAATATTTGGAATGTAAATATATGTATATGAATTCCTATGTACGCGTACCTACACAAGTGTCCCAAAACGGGGTTACCTGTCGTTGTTATCAGATCAAATCTTATCAGAACGTACGTGTATGTTATATGCATGAGATCATCACAGATTGCAGCAAGTCTATTGTGGCCTAAGAACGTAGGAAAAAAAATCAAAGGACGGCAGACGTCAAGAGCTTCGATTACTACGAATTACTTGACAATGATACACCTAATGAATGGCATAAAAATGAACAAAATAATTTGATAAATGATCCTTTACTTGAATCCTTTAAAAATGCGCATCTTTTTCATGTTCATGCATGTCTTTAACAACTAAAACATTCTAAGTTCAAAAGGGCCAAAATAGTTTTAACTATTGCGCTGAATTACAACTTGTTGATGTTAAAGCAGGCACGTAGCATCGTTTTTGAAAGTGGGGGGGGGGGGGGGGGCAGACCCATCAAAAAAATCTTGAAAAAAATTAAAGTTTCCAAACATCTTCAAAATCCTAATCCGGGGGGGGGGGACTCAACTATACTTCCAAATAAAAATTCTTCCCTACCAAAATTTTTTTCCCTCCAAAACATGAAAATCATCCGGGGGGGGGGGGGGGAGGTAATATTCAATTTGACTACTCATTTCCTTATTTTCATATCAATTTTTTACTTACTTCAAAAAAAGTGGGGGGGGGGGGGCCAACTCCATTATAATTCATTTTTTTATTTGTAAATTTTAAAAAATTTGTTGCTGCGAGAAAAAGTGGGGGGCCCCCCTGCCCCCCCCCCCCCTTGATGCTACGTGCCTGTAAAGTACTATATTTAACACATGGGGAAAATAATGGAATTAGAGTTATATTTTACAGATTGTGAATCTACACTTATCAACAGATTCACTGATAAACGTAGTTTGACATTTCTAAACTATATAGTTTACAACAGTTATATATAGATATGTTCTACCAGAGACATAAATGATTCTACAAATGAAAACTATGCTATAGTTAACCACAAAGTTTGGGTTGGGTTTTTAAAATACAATGTAGCACCCCCAACCCACCCACCCCCCCCCCCCCCCTAAAAAAAAAAAGAAAAAAAAGAAAAAAGAAACAAAACTGCATAAAAACGATATGTGATGAATTAGCTTTAGGTAGTCTCGTTTACCCCAGACTCTTGCTCTCGAGTCTTGACTCGTGCGAGGGTCTCTCGATACTTGACTCGTACTAGTGAGACTCTGGGGTAAGCGAGACTACTTCCGGAATTTGCTGCATTACTTTGTTGGTTTTAATTTTAGAGTGCCATTACTGTTTCCAATTTAAAAGGATTAGAAGAAGCCATAATTAGAGTGAGTATATCTTTTAAAAAGATTGGTGAGCTAGCGCTGTAGCCATCATAAAACACAGAAGCAGATTTCTAAAAACATTTGTTTATATCTCTGAATCGATTAAATAAATAGGAAGGCACAGGGGTGTACTGGAATTGTACTGGAGTGGGGTCTCAATTTAGAACTGTGAATCTGAAGGCATGGCATAGCTCATTGACTGTGCCTTAATCATTACGTATCTACTGTAATTTCATTTTCAAAGTATAAATTTTTAAGAACCATTGGTACTGTCATGCAGCAATCGTATCTTCTCGGGCCTTTTCGACAAGCTCGGAAAACATATCATCTTCGCTAGCCAAGGGTTTTCGGTCCACTTTGCTCCCCATAAACCCTTGGCGGATTTCATTACGAAAACTCGGTGACAAGCTCCGTTTTATGATTGGCTGCAGCTGCGAGTAGCTGATCCAATCGCAGTGCTTGTAAATATAAACTTTAATAGAAAACATATGTGTGATCCAGAGTTCCCGAAACGCACCGGTCCACCGGGGATCCCCGGTAAAATTTGAATTGGTCCGGTAAAATCTAAATTTAATCGGTCAAGATGTCCGATAAATTTTACAGACCGGCACTGTATAAAAAAACAATTTACGTGACAAAAAGTCTAAAACTGTTCATTATTTTAATTCAGAGATAATTTATTAGTTGAGTATTTCAATAAAATGCGATGAAAATATAAAAACATGCGTTGTTGTTAATCCGGATTTACGTGTTTTTTCTTTTACACACGTTAGTCAATATCCTATTTGATCATGATCTCGAAAAAATGTGGCCGATTAAATGGACACCGGGGGCAACAAAGAGTACAGAAACAAAAAAAGAAAAGTAAACAGAAGGGCAAGGCATAGTGCAGGAAGAAACTGATGAGTCGGAAACTTTAGAGAGTGAAAGTGACATTGAACAGCCAGAAGAATTAAATAACTATTTGACTGTTCTTGAAATTGAAAGGGAGTTTGAATGATTTGAATAAGAAATTGAATAAATTAGTCTGAAACATTTTTAAACAACTCTTTTTATTTTAGTTTGCATATTTTTGCAATAGTTTTAATGTCCGGTAAATTTTACAAATGTCCGGTAAATTTTGAATATTTACAGGACAATTGTCCGACAGATTTTGGACTGGTTTCGGGAACTCTGGTGATCTTTGGTAAAACATTCGGTGCTTTTAACAGAACTGTTTAACAAGTTGAGACACAAGTTCTCGAGTACAGTGCCTCCCCAACGATGGTCTAACCAGATCGCTTTAAAAACCTATATATTTTACTGGGATTGACCATAGTTCTACAAACTTGTCAAGGCTCGCGTGATAGCATGGGAAGTAAACATGGCGAATGTAGAAGTTGCCTATCCTGTTAGTATATACGTTCCTGCTTATGGTTATTGCTTTTAAAGGTTCAGTGAGCTCTGTTTTATTTAATTTCTTTGGTCCGCAAAATTCACGACAACGATACCTGATTTTATGGCATGAAAGCTTTCATATAAATCGGCGACTTTTTCACTCCCGGTACAGGTCCTTACAAAACACTATATATGAATAAAACATTCCGTGCTTTCCTTAGCATGCTTAGGTTATAATTTAATTCGTATTTAATAGCATCGTTAATTATGTTCCGATATTCGGTAGTCAACATGTTTTCAAGTTGTATTAATGCCGTAGTGTGTATATAACCTGTTGTTTAATTCGATTAAAATGTAAATATGCAAGGGGCGCAACTCAAGTTGCTCGCTAGATAGCGCCACCACATCACCGAGTTTTTGTAATGAAATCCGCCAAGGGTTTATGGGGAGCAAAGTGGACCGAAAACCCTTGGCTAGCGAAGATGAAAACATATCCGAAGTTGTTTTTCGAGCCTGAAAAAAATTAAGAAAAAGTTAGCTATTTATTGAAAATAACTTTGCATTATAAGATTTAAGCTACTGTTACTTTTTGACAATTACAATAAAACACAAAATTTCATGTGAAAATGATAAAAAGAAATTCAAATGGTACAGTTTATATACAGTAGTACAGTATTCCAAGAATCCCCCACTATGGAGTGGAGCATGCGTATTCCAGTGTAAAAGACTAACGTAGTTGCTAGCGCCAGAGAGAGCGCTAGCAACAAGCTTATTTTTTAAAAACAATAAAAAGATAGATGAGCTAGCGCTGTAGCCAACATAAAACAGAATTAGAATTTTAAGTCAACGGTTTAATTTTCTAAATTGATTAATAAATATGTTTTACAGTGTAAACGTTTGGAGGGCGAAGCCAATATAAATGGGGCTATTCTCTTTAGAGAAGTGGACAGGCATAGCCTACATCCACTTTTCTTCGCAACCCCTCATATTTTGATTCTGGAAAACGTGTAAATGTCAGAACCGAAGATGGTCTACGCTTCGACCCATGTTTTGACTCCAGTTTCCCTGAATTTTCGTAACAGATTTTTTATTTCTCCATTTTCAACATTTTAAACGAATTCTTTTTTTTACTCAGAGATTTTCACAGGAATAAAAAACAGATATCTTATGGAGATTTATCTTTTTTCCATTCGGAAGTCTCTTGGAACACCTCACTTCTATTCATCGATAAGTGCCAGTCAATCAATGATTGAACTAACTTTTTAAAAACAAAATGGGGCCAATATTGCAGTACCCATGAGCTGAATTTTTTTTTTCAGCCTTAGTACCCCTGATTCAACTCTCATTTTTCACTGATTTTCTTATACGTGTATACAGTAAAACTAGGTTATAGCTAAGTCCTGGGGACCAATGAAATTACTACGTTATATCCGTAATTCGTTATATCCATATAACGAAGTTGTAATTATAATGTCTATAGCGAATTCACTATATACAAGTTTTCTTTCACCAGACTATAATTTTTGCTTATTGAGGCCTAAAATAAAAATTCATTACTTTGATACCTTTAATAATCGGATTGTGAATTGAAAAAATTATATGAAAATATTCATTCAAACTATTTTATTAATTGGTAGTGCAAAGTTTTTTAAACTGAAAAGAAATTTGTTATATCTAGGTGCTAAATTTCTTTATTATTCACCTCTATGGGACTCAAAATCAGTTCGCTATATCCGTAAATTTCTTGTATTCAAAAACGTTATAACCGTAAAATTTTGCAATTGAAAGATTTGTTAAGAATTTTACTGTGGATTACGAAAAACTTCGATGTATCCGAAAAATCACTATATCCATGTTCGTACTAAATGAGTTTTACTGTATATATATTACGGTACCATTAATCCTCACTTGGCGAGGTGGGCAAACTTCACTGTATTTTAATTAAAGCTGCTTGGTCCGATTTATTTGTTATTACAGTATCAAATTTTTTTCCATACAAACCATTCATCGTAGAAAGTTATGGACTTTCTCCTATTTACACCAGCAGAATCAATCTCCTTTCAAAGTTAGAAATATTCAAAGTAAATAAAAATAATTTCTCTTTGGGCAAACGAAAAAACAAACCAAAATGCATCACGGGAATGTTTAGAAAAAGAAACCATTTGGTTTCGTCCCCCGAATGATTGGGGTCATTCAACACGCATGCTCTGCATCGATTGTAAAGAAAACAAACTTCAGAAATATTAGCGAACAAAACGTACACATGTTTATTTGTAATTTGTCTGATCATTTCGACCTTTATTCAAAGCGATGACAAAGTCGTAATACAACTATACCCGCATCGTCGTCAGGGGTGAAATTTAACATGAGGCGAAATAACGCGGTACCCTTTTATGTCATTTGTTTTGTTAGCAATAATGTGTACGTATTTTTCTTCATTGAAATTTGGCTTAATTGACTGGGAAAACAACTGCAATGTCTATTATTATACATATACTAAGCATAACCATCGTTTAAAAGCGTGCATAAAATTTGATAAAAAATCGGACCAAGCAGCTTTAAAAAAAATATTTTCCACCTAAATGATGTTATATGAATGGGGCATGGATGGGCCCCTTTCTAATAGCTGTTGACAATCTATGCATTCATAAAATCTGCCGAACCCACTGGCATTCATCCTTATGTTTGGAAAACGGAAGACGGATTATGCTAAGGTGTCAGAACTTCTTAAAAGGTAGATTGTTTGCAATGGCGTATTATAATTCATGTTGGTCTGTTTTTCAGGTACTCTCTGTTCTTTTGGACCACATGGCAAGACAACCCAGCGTAGTTGTTGATTTTGAGGCGGGTCTCTGGAAAGCCATACGAGAGACAATAAGTAAGAGTTATTTGATTGTCATAAAATGACATCTTTAAAACAGTTTCCATAGTTCTGACACATTTCTGTTGCGGGGATAAAGTAATTATTGCTATTCCTAAAAAAATAACACAGCGGAAAATTATCATGGTTTGTACGCGAGGTAAGTAACATTTAATTATAATGGAGAAGACAAATAATATTTTTGAATGTTTTTAATTTGATGAATTGAGCACATTGAGGTACAATTTTCTTCTTCACATCTATACATGTAGGATTTTTTAAATAAAATACAATAACTATTATATATATATTTTTAAATACAATAACTAGTAAGTAGTTGATAAAAAATGTACCTATATATGCTCTCATATATTTTGATCGCTTTACAAAAGGGGGGGGGGGGCAGAACAAAAATATAGGGAATTGGAAGTTAACAACTTAACAGACGTGTACCCCTACCAAATATTTATTTTTATCTCTTTCGTAGGATTTTCTTATTCTGGTAAAAAAATAGTATTTCATGAAGGTACAATGTCAAAGATTACGTGTATGCAAAAATAAGTGTAAAATTCGAATACTTTACAATATTTATTTTTTGTTATTCTACCGAGGGACAATATGGCACAATATCTGTTGAACGCCCATTTTTGCTCAGGTGAGCGATGTGGCCCCATGGGCCTCTTGTTCTCTGTGTCAAAGTTCATGAAGTTATCTGAAAGTTTTATAATTTGCATATTTACATGTATATTTGGTGCACATTGCCAATCGAGTGTGTATGAGAGGTTAATGAGTGAATCTATGAATGAGTTTTGGTTATTACCGTTAATCACATGAGGATTTTGTTTACAGGCCTATCTTGAAAGTTAACAAATATGGGGAAAAAATTTCCTAATAGTCTTGCACCTTTTCAATATCAGGTCATACCGGTAGATTCTATTATGATCTTAAAGTTTTTCGCCAAAATTATATGTTTCATAATCCTTTTAATTTTGAAAGATCTCAGGGAGAGAGATGGTTGTCATTAAAATATTTTAGTTTTTTTTCCTCCAGAATGAAACTTAATTATATGTACATATGATTGCTCGACATTTCCATTTTTGGGCTATGGTACTCAGGTGATTGTAAAGGCCTACTAGCCTCTTGTGAAGTTGTTAAATAATAATATTTTTAGCCTCTTGTTCTTGTAAATTTCAGATGCAGAGATGGCCCGTCAGCGTTCCTTAAAGCTGCCTTATACTGGTAAGCTGTGCTATAAGCTGCCCAGTGGCAAGACAGTAGTTATCAAACTTGTTGACAATCTGAGATCTGCTCAGAAAGAACTTAGCAAATCATCTTCCTCGACCCAGCAAGGAAATGGGGATGAATCCTCCTCATGTGATGAAATCTGTTGTTTATCAATTAAAACAGCGACTTCACAGGAGAACAGCAAATCTAATACGGAGAAGGCTGCATTGAAAAGTGAAGATGATTTCACTGTAATTAGATGGGAAGGTCTAACAAAAACTAAGTTTGATGGTAATACATGTGGAAGTATAGATAAAGGGATATCGAACACTACTGTTGAAAAGCTGGCTAATGAAAATGTAATCTGGAAGCAAGAGATTAGCAACTCAAATACCATAGACCCAAAACAGAATCATCCAGTAAACTATCAGTGTATTCCCATGGATAGAAATAATGATAGTCAGGAAACTGCAGAGTCTGAAGTGCCTAATTTGGCAAGTAGAAAACAACCAGTTGTCCTCAAGAGAAACCTTTCTCACAGTCATGAAACTGCAGGGTCTGCAGAGCATAGATTTGAAAGTAGAAAACAACCAGTGGTTGTCCTCGAGAGGATAAAAGTGGAATCTGATTTGACGGTTTCTAACATACCTGAAGAGTTGGGAAAAAATATGCAAGAGGGATTCAGTGAAAACATTGGGAATATAAACCTTTCTGAGGACAGTGTTGCAGGGACTTTATTGGACGTAAACACTGAAGAATGTTCCACTGAATGCTCCAAGCAGGGAATGTTTTTGAGAGATGTGAAAAAGCCTTATACCAGAAGTGGTGTTCAACAGAAAACTAAACAATCAGCAAGTAAGATAGATAGTGAGGACTTTTTTCCATTCGCTTGCGGAAAGTGCAACTATACATCAAAATTGAAGCATCGATTGAAAAGACACATGAAATTACACATGTCTGATCGACCTTTCGTGTGCGAGATTTGCAAGAAGGCATTCAAGCTTCCTCAATACTTGTCTGAACACAAGCGAACGCACTCGAAGGAGCGACCATACTCGTGTGAGCAGTGTGGGCGATGCTTCTCTCAATTTAGCACCTTGCATAGACATAAGAGAATCCATCAAGGGCTCATGGAGCAGATCCAGCATAAATGCTACACATGTGGCAGGAGCTTCTCTATGGCAACTAGCTTGCACCGTCATTCGAAGATGCACGAAAATCTTGAGAGAAAGGTCAGAATTATTAAAGATATGAAAAAGAAAAAGTTAACTTACAACTCAACTGTAGATGACCATCAACGAGAGTTCGAATGTGGCGAGTGTGGGCGCAAGTTTCTCAGAAAGCACGATGTGATGAAACACATGTTGAAACACACTGGGGAGTCGATTTACACGTGTGAAGTGTGTGGGAAGGGTTCTTGCAGCAAGCAGGCTTTACAAAAACACATCAACATCCACACTGGGGATGATATAGAGGTGAATGTTACTGGGTCCTCTTCTTCCGCCTGATCTACGGCATCTTACTTGGGAATGCACGAAAATCTTACTGTGAATGACCATCAACGGAAGTTCGAGTGTGGCGAGTGTGGCTGCAAGTTTTTCAAAAAGAACCATGTGATGCGACACATGATGACACACAATGGGGGGTCGATAAACATTCACGTGTGTGGGAAGGGTTATAACAGCAAGAAGGCTCTACAAAAACACATCAACATCCACACTGGGGATGATATAGAGGTGGATGAGGAAGACACAGGGTCCTCATCTTCCAGTGACTCATCAGGAGAGGATGACTTGTATGACTGTTAATTATTTTCTATCATATTAAAAGTTATCAATAAAATTAAATAAACAGTCAATTTTATATTCAATATAATAATCTTAAAGGTATATAAGCTATAATTTGCATCACATTTGAAGTACAGAAAAATGCATGTGTTTGTTACCTACTACATGTAATAAAAGTTTCCTTTATTCTGTAAAATACAATGGTAAACTCCACCTTTTTACAAAGATATAGAATTTTGATCTAGTTTATTTTCCTGCCGGGAAAGTAATGTCTTTTCATGAATAATGATGAAGGAAGAGAAAAATTGACCTCATTGTGCATGTCCGCAAGAGATCAGGTGGCCATTATTGTTAGTCCGATTACATATCGGTCTTGATTTGTAATATGCTTAACAGTTGTTAATGAAATATATATACATGTATTTTGAGTTTTAATTTGTTTATAATTCACGATACCATTACTTTTGCATATTTAAATAAGTTAACACTCATACGAACTGAAAATAGCCCTTAGGGGAAAACACATCAGCCTATGTCATTGTAGGTTTTTGTTTTCTTTTGTTCGAATTCCTAGATAGGACCATTTTGTGACAAACTGAAAAAACCCATGTCATTTCCTTCATGAAACTTTCACAGTTATAAAGGTGTTGACCCTTCAATAGCCAATTTTGAGCTCACCGAATAGAAGTTGGGGGAGCTTTTCGCTATACAGTCGGCGTACAGACCGGGTTAAAGTTTTTGTTGCAGGTCCTGCATCTAAGTTATATCTTGTCTTATCTTCACCAAACTTGCATGGATCATACATTTGGACCTACTTATGGATTTGAATGACTAGGATGTTAAATTTGGACCATGAGTTTCAGATGCTGGAGGAGATTAAGGTTTTTGGAGCAGGTTAAAGTTCTTAGAGCAGGTGCCATTTGATGATTAAATCTTTCTAGTTATAACTGGTCCTAACTTCACTAAACTTGCAAGGATGGTGCGTTTATGATACTGATGCACTTGACAGACTTGAATGCTGAATCTGGGCCATAGGTTTCAGATGCTGGAGGAGGTAAAGGTTTTCTGAGCTGGTTAAAGTTTTTGGAGCAGGTGCCCTCTGATGATTATATCTTAGTTTTAACTGGCCCTAACTTCACTAAACTTGCAAGGATGGTGCGTCTTATGATACTGATGCTCCTGACAGGCTTGAGAGCTGAATCTGAGCCATAGGTTTTGGATGCTGAATGAGGTTTAGTTTTTTGGAACAGGTCACATGTTTAATAGATAATAGTACTATTTCAAACTTGCATTGTTGATTTAACTATAATACATGTACATGTACACAGAGGTAGCTTCCAATGCAGAGCCTGAACTCCATTATCAAGGATGCTAGTAAATAAAACTACCTCACTCAAACCTGCTTGTTAGATTTGTTTGTTGTTGAATGATATAACATGATTTCTATGATATAGAATTCTATGATATGATACACTATTGTTTTATATGATACAATATTATATCTTGTATAATATTATAAAAAATTTAATGATAATATATTGTATCAATTATTTTGGTATATTATGATATTGTATCATGATATTGTTATGTATTGTATATTATGATATGTATATTATGATACAATTTTTTATAATATGAGGTTGTACTACATGTATATATAATTGTATCACATGATATTATTTCATATGATATTGTAATATTTAAGAAATAAACAACGTTATTTAGAGAACATGGCGTTATGAATAGCAATTGTGCGCATCATGGAATATGCCAACAAAGCAGTTGCTATTCATAACGCCATGTTCACTAAATAACGTTGTTTATTTCTTAAATATTTGCATATCCATTATTCTTTCCCATTGTAAGTCCATACGAAGGATCTGCAATTATTTTTCTATAATCGCAATTTTTCTGTCTGTAGACTATGACGTCATAAAGGTGTGACGTCATATACTTTCCATGACGTTATAGATTTAAACCACTATCCCCGAGTACCCAAACTCCGTCACCATAAGCAGAAAACATCCCGCGTTTCTCTGTAAATTATTTTTTGTGGTTTTTATCATTTGCAATCACTAAATATAATCTGAAACAATATAATTTATAAAATTATTAACAAAAATATTTTTATTTTTATTCAAATAAGCCCTCTGAATACGACGTTTATCACACGTGCTATCATAACTTATGAACCTAACTCCGTCACCCACATGATCTATGATATGGCAGGGAATGAAGACACATTAACAATTTAGTGAAAACTCAATTTGTATCTAGGCCAAGTTATAATAAGTAAAGATGATGCATACAATTTAAATTGTATTTAATTTCATCGAAATGAAATGATCGCCAGAATAAAAAATGGGTCCATGTAACAACAATCACAATGGCCTTTTCAGAATTTATGGATGCCGTTTGATTTATGTCCTTATATATTTCAAATATTTTATATTATTAATTAATATATTACTTATTAAATTATTTATTTATTACATTTTTAGAAATGTAGCATATTTTAAATAGCGATATACCGGATATGTCTATATACCCTGTATAGGGCAAAAGTATCGGCATGAACGATTTGACGTTACCATCAAGAGAAGTGCATAAAGGCTATTGCGGTCTGAAAAAAATGTATTAATTACCTTAATCAAAAATGTATTACATGTGAAATGATTCATCTTGACCTCTCTAAAAATGGCTGACCACCGTAAATGATCGAATGGGCCCGCATGTCAGAAATATCGATATTTTAGTGCACCCTTGAAAAAGTTTTAGCTGATTTTACACAATTAATGGTGCATAAAATGAACATGGTTTACTTCTGTTATTTTTTTGACATATTCTTAAATTTAACCGTTGCAAATTGTTGACATTTGATTAAAGATTTTTGACGTGTAAAAAATAACGTCATAATCGTACTTGATTTCAAACGGCGAGGGGTTTCCCGAAAGTGACGGAGTTAGGGTAGTGACGGAGTTAGGGGGCTATGCGATATACGATACATCATGTGTTTTTCTCCAATTCCATAAAACTGATGTGTTTAAATCAAAACATGTCTTAAGATAACATTTTAAAGGAATAACTGTTATAACATATCATTGATTCTGTTAACAAATCTATGTGAATTAGAAACACATTACAGTCTGAATATTTATTTTTGATGCAATAGCTAGATGTCAAGGTCTACAGTCTGTCCCAAGATATTTTTGCCGCATATTTTCTTAAATTATTCAATATTTATAAATACCTCTTGGTTCAGACGATGTTCATTCAATAGTATGAAAAAATCCAAAGATTTCCCCTTTGAAACGCCCCCTCTAGCTTGTCGGGTATCAATACACGGCTAAAAATAAAAAGTCTACGAGGTTTTCCCATTGCCAAGGAGATGAAGACGCCCGGATGATAACGTTGAAAAATTGCGCGAGGTGTCCCGAGTATTTCCGAATGGAGAAAAGATGTCAACATTCCCCATTATAAATCTCCGTAGGAAATCTGTTTTGGTTCCTGTGAATTTTTACGAGGGAAAAATGATAATGTGTGAATGAAGTTATCTTGGGAATTTTCCCTTTCATCGATTTTAATTGCACTTCAGTCCCAGGTATGTGTATTTTTTATTAAAAATCGTTCAAATATGCAGCATAAATATCTTGGGAGAGACTAAAGAGATGTACTAGATTTATAAAATTAAATGCCGAAATGGTCTCAACCATAAACGCTATTAAGAATACAGTCAAATGTAATACGTTTACAGTCACCCATTCATCCTTGAAAATTCGATACTGTTGGCGTAGTGCCTTGGAAAAAATCAAGGTGTTCGTGATTGTCTTGAATTTGATTTTCTTCGTATTATAAAATTGCCATGTACATTTGGATATTAATGAAACTCAATTTTTGTAAAGGACAGTAAACTCTGTCCCAAGATATTTTGGATTCACGTTTGGACGATTTTTAATAAAAATACACTTACCTGTGAAAGAAGTGCAATTGAAATAGTTGAAAGGGATATTTTCCCAGATAATTTCATTGACACATTATCATTTTTCACTCGGAAAAATTCACAGGAACGAAAACAGATTCCTTACGGAGATTTATAATGGGGAATGTTTACATCTTTTCTCCATTCGGAATACACTCGGAATACATCGCACAATATTTCAACGTTATCATCCGGGCTTGCTGCAATGCAAAATCTCCGTAGATATCACATTTTTTAGCATTATATTGAAACCTTATAAGCTAACGGGCGTTTTGACTGAGAAATCTTGGAAATTTTTCATACTTTTGAATGAACATCGTTTGGATCCTGAGGTATTTATAAATATCAAACAATTAAGCCAAACGTGAATCCAAAATATCTTGGGACAGAGTATAGGAATTTAATTCTTTCCATTCTAGAAATTGGATAAAAACATTTATTTACCCTAACATTAAGTTCAACCGATCAAAAGTTAACCGACAATTACTGCACACAGTTCAGGCCGCATTTTCGTAGTTCTGTACAAGAGAACTATGGAATTTTTTCCTGCAAATCTCAGCACTTTCAATGGGTGCTCTTTATTGCCAAATTTACTCTCACACAAAGAACGACGATAATAAAAATAAATCGATTAATTATTTTGGTGAAATACGGTTATGTATAATTTTGAATATTTTTCCAAACAAATATTTAAACCTTTCAAGCAGACACTATTTTATTTGTAGATTTTTGATTTTAGAATGACAGTAAATCTCTCATTCCGTAGAAGAATTTTGAGCCTAGTTTTAGGGTTATTCTATAAGTCAAAATTCATATTTACAAAAGATAATCTGTAATTGTAAATATTTCGAGAGTGTTGGATTTAGGAGTGTAGGACTCGTGTCTTAAAACGACTGAGTACATTGCGTGCACATGCATGTGCCTTTCTTTCAGCCAATCAGACTATGGTTTTTTCTATCATTTCTCACAGAGAATTTGTCAAGAGCCTCCAAGCTACACACAGTCCCTAAAGATTCAGCAGAGTTGCAAGCTTTTCATGATCCCATTTGTGGTTTTATGCATTCATTTACAAGTAGCAAATTTCGAGTTTAAAATTTAATCTGCGACCGCATAACATCTCCTAGGCTACTCATTGACAAACACACTGAAGAGAGGAAATTTTTTCCGCTATTCGAATTGATATAAATGGCGTTCATCATAAAACTTGTGTACATGGAATTCATTTTTAATCCAATTTCGCAATCGGTTGTGGTAGCGCCATGTCACTAATTTCTATTTCGGTAATTTTACATTCCTACGAAACTGGCATTCCCATTCAAACGGATATACTATAGTCTTTCCGTAGTTATTGCTTCCATCACTTTTTAATGATTTTTGATAAAAATACACATACCTGTGAAAGAAATACAGTTGAAATCGATAAAAGGGAATATATCCAAGATATCTTCATGGAACAATTATCATTTTTCACTCAAATAAGTTCACAGGAACGAAAACAAACTTTCGGAGATTTATAATGGGAAATGTTTACATCTTTTCTCAATTCGGAAGTACTCGGGATACCTCGCGCAATTTTTCAGCGTTATCATCCGGGTTTATTAATGGTTGATGCAATGCAAAATCCCCGTAGACTTTCTATTTTTGGAAGTGTATTGAAACCTGAAGCGGTAGAGGGGGCGTTTCAAAACAGATAATCTGGACATTTTTCATATTAGTGGATGAACGTAGTTTGAGCACAAAGGTATTTATTATTATCGAAATATCAAGCAAAAGGTGGTGGAAGCAAAATCTCGGGACAGAGTTATAAATGTTCATATATTCTGTGACTAGGAAACGATATTAAGATTATTAATAGGGCGACTTTCCTAAAAAAAAAAGTCAGAAGATAACATGTTGTTTAAATATTGCTCTAGATCTCTCAAGAGAGACAGAGAGAGTTAAGTATCGGATATAATCAATTTATGTTAACACGTACAGAACAGTCAAAATAATCTACCTAGAAAAACACTTTATTTCAACTTCAAGTTGATCTCGATCTTAACACTAGTTGTCATGAGAACATTTAATTTTTTAGAATGATTTTAAAATTATGTATGCATTTTACATTCAAGTTAATTAACTTTAAAAATTTTGAATTATTTTTTCAAGGAACCCGACATGAATGAAATTAATAAATGACAAAGTTCTAAAAATAAATACAATTTTACGTGTGTTAATAATTGAATGGCAAATAGCTATATAATTTAATTCTGGTTGTAACGCGCTTTCTGATTGGCTAAAACATTATTTTATATCGTATAAAGAATGTTGCTTACGTCATAGTAAGACTAACGTCAAAAACGTATCAATACGCCTGACGTTACGTTTGAATTTTGTACAATTTTACGTCATTTTAAAGGTCAAATGACCGTTTTTTCTACAATGAAGAGTAAAAAAATTAAATTATAAGTAATGAATTCAATATTTATTAGTTTTATACGATATAAAATGGTTTGAAACAGTTTACGCTTTTTTATAAACCACTTCGCGGTTCATTCATTCCTTAATTGAAAAAAGGTTTTTATTTATTTTAAAGGTGATAATTGATATAAGCACATGTAGATTATTATTTAAACAATGGAATGCTTTCTTTGGTGAGTCATGCGGGATATGAAGGTGGCTACATTGCAGAAAGAATGCATAATTTTTTATTGCAATGATCACTACCTTCATAATCCGCATGAATCATATAAGAAAGCATTTTACTGTCTATATTTTACATCTTTCTTTTAAAAATAATAAATTGATTGTAAAAAGTAAGTAAAGTCCACTATATTACTGTTAATGTACATCAATAATTTAGCTAAAAGAAACGGCCAAATCGCCTCTCCTGGGAATTTGAGTCTGACATCATCATGATAATTTCGTGAAGTCCGTGATTTCTCTTAGGTCGCTGTAGGTCTTGACCAATCCATAAACGGAGCGTGAATATTTAAAGTCCTGTCAGTTTCAGTCGATGTAGGTTCGACCAATCGATAAACGGGGCGCGTAGATTTCAGTCTGGCTGTACATATAGAGCTATGAATTAACTATACGTTTCCGTAAGAAATAGAAGAAGGAATTATACTCGGAAGGTGTTAATATGAAAATGAATGTTCAGGAAATTGTGACGCATGTAAAACATTAGCATTACACTTAAAGATTGTATGTTGGTAAAAAAAAGGTTTGAACATATTTTATTGTATATATAATATACAAAGGGTTCGAACACAAGTTCTTTCAACTTACTAGGTTCTCACCCAAAATATTGACAGGGATCAACTCATATAACATTTTCAAAACCATAATTTTTTATCTGTGAAACAGAATATGATGGTATCATGCTAGAATTCTACTCTGGCAAATTGTTTGGATCGCCATGTCACATAAAATTCACGGCTCACATTTTTCATATTTTTTAACTGTATTCGGCAAATACTTGTATGACAAATAACTATATTTTGAGATTTCTAGTTAGAAAATAGACGTAAATATTGTAATTAAGTGATATGCATTTTTCTGTGCTGTAAATTACATTTGTTTGGGTCTCCCACCCAAACAAATGTAATTTACAGCACAGAAAAACGCCAAACAGCAGAATATACGAGTACACACATGTAATTATGGCGTCACTTACGTAAAATGACGTCATTTTAAACCGCTTCGCGTGTCTATTTGTTTCATCAATTATTATTCTAACCTGATTTTCAGTGCAAACTATTTCATTTTTAAAGTAGTTGATCTTTATTTCATTTATCCAATACTGCTATGAGCAAGAACTCGTTCGTATTATAAACAAAGCATTCATGTAATATGGAATCATTTGTGTGGCAAATTTATTTTCCTAAAATATTACATGTAGGACATATGTACATATAATATTTTTTTGATTGTTAATTTATGAAAAAATCATATATAATCCACAAAAAGTGCATTATATAATATTTTTAATGTGCAAAACTTTCATTACTGTTATCTTTAGAACCATAAAAGATGTATAAAATATCTTATGTTTAAATCAGCCAAAAATCGGCCCCGTGGCACTCTACGCAACTGTGTGATCGGCCCAAAATCGGCCCTGTGGCACAAAAGTGGTAAAATAACGTTGTTTATTTCTTATTACAATATCATTTGAAACAATATCATGTGATACAATTATGTATAGTACAATCTCATATTATACAAAATTGTATCATAATATACAATACATAACAATATCATGATACAATATCATAATATACCATAAAAATTGATACAATATCATATATTATCATGAAATTTTTTACGATATTAAGCAAGATATAATATTGTATCATATAAAACAATAGTGTATCATATCATAGAATTCTATATCATAGAAATCATGTTATATCATTCAACAACAAACAAATCTAACAAGCAGGCTTGAGTGAGGTAGTTTTATTTACTAGCATCCTATTCCTTGATAATGGAGTTCAGGCTCTGGCTGACTAGCCGTTCTCAACATCTCCTGAATGTCCCACCGTTCTCAATCTCTTCCCTCTCTCCAGTATGTTTTAACATAGGCTTACATATGATCATTTACACAGAGAAAAAAATCAGATTTGTTCTGTCCATGTGGTATAACCAATTATAAATAATTTTATTATACTTTCATGTTAAATACTAAAATCTGATTGGTTTAGACGCAGTTGATAATCCGTTCTATTACCCTCAGCGTTAGCAACAAACTTAGCAACGGGTAACACAACGAATTGTTACATGTGCGTAAATCATGCGCGTACGGTTCGCCGTAGAATTCATGTCATTTCTATATAAAAGTAGTAAAACATTCTCTAAAATTAGACATTCAGTATAATAAAATAAATAGTGCCTGTTTGGGAGGATAAAAGTTGAAATTGACACCCCTCGAAAACCATTGTCAATCTCCGCTTCGCGTCGGTTGACAATGGTTTCCTCGGGGTGTCAATTTCAACTGTTACCCTCCCAAACAGGCACTATTTATTTAAGGAATGAATTCAATATTTATTTGTTTTATACGATATAAAATGGTTTGGGGCAGTTTACGCTTTATAAACCGCGAAGCGGTTTATAAAAAAGCGTAAACTGTTTCATTGCTTATTCATTGCTTATAATTTAATTTCTTTTACTCTTCATTGTAGATAAAAACGGTCATTTGACCTTTAAAATGACGTTCATTTGTACAAAATTCAAACGAAACGTCAGGCGTATTGATACGTTTTTGACGTTAGTCTTACTATGACGTAGGCAACATTCTTTATACGATATGAAATAATTTTTTAGCCAATCAGAAAGCGCGTTACAACCAGAATTAAATTATATAATATTATCATTATAAACAATAAACTCTTCACACTGAGCATGATTTCTATATACTAGTATTCAACCTATGGCGACATCAGCTCCGTAGCTTCATTTGCATAGCCAAATTCTGCTTGACCAAGTATACCGGTAATAACTAAATGTTAATTACATGGCCGTTGAAGCACTGAACATATTTACTTCAATTTTAGTATCTCAACTCTAAATTCCAAACTGGTGAAAGCAAATAATATATGATTAGATTTCGTATAACAAACTATTGCTCATCATCTTTGTCGAGTACATGACTACGTGTGGATTAAAATACAGCCAAGCTGGCAATCTGGTTACAAATTCGATCCCCCATTACGCCAAGTTTGGTTGAAATATTGTAAAGGACTTATTTAGTAAGAATTCTGTTGTAGAGGTTTTTTTTTTCAAAAACTTATAGAAACACTGAAATAGAAATAACACATGATATAACTATTAATAAAATATAATTTGCATCAATTTTGAATGACAAGTAAAATACATAATAATGTTTGATTTCTTATAAA
Source organism: Magallana angulata (assembly GCF_025612915.1). Taxonomy (NCBI): domain Eukaryota; kingdom Metazoa; phylum Mollusca; class Bivalvia; order Ostreida; family Ostreidae; genus Magallana; species Magallana angulata. The sequence goes on from NC_069112.1 coordinate 51,832,061, forward strand.
AGTTACCTTCATACTGGTAATTACAATTACTGGTATAACTATAACGCCTAAAACAATAACGTAACAAAGATTTAATATAAACATATTTTATTGAGAAATCAAATGGATTGGGTAACAGGCAAAGCCTATGTAAATACTCTCCAAAATACAAAAGTCAAGTAAAGATGTCATCAGATAATCTATAGAATATCGTACTATCAGTTTGTACATATACAAGAACATTTATTAAATTTAAATCTTGACTTTTGCCTTATATAAATTGTAACTAAAGTTAATTTGTTGTTTAACATATTCATGTATACACTCATACCTCCTGACATTAATTGGTTATTAAAAATATCCACTATATATACAAGTAAACGAACAGTACGTATGCAAATATAATGCCATGTCTGTTGTTTATTTCTTAAATATTACAATATCATATGAAACAATATCGTGTGATACAATTATATATAGAACAATCTCATATTATACAAAATTGTATCATAATATACTGTTTCCATCGCGTCGTCAGGATGAACTCGTTGATAGTTAACATAATTTGCAGTTTTATAAACTACACAAAGCAAATTGAAAGTTTGAATGGGGCTAAACTTATCAAAACTCTTGACAAACAAGAAAAAAAAGGTCTTTTGGTTACAGTTATGTATAACTTTGTAAAAAGAGTTGGGTGGGGGCTAACCCCCCCTCCCCCAACAGCCCGGGTTCCGACGCCTATGCTACGCAGTTATGTGTTTTCCTTCATATTTGTAAGTAATTGAAGTCTTAGACAAAATCCATTTTATATCACTTTTTGTAGTTGATATAGTTATGTTGAAAGTACTAGCAAATCTTCGAAAATAGGTCACTGAAGCGTTGAAGCGAGGGGCTGTGTCAAAAGTAGTTCCGACCGGAAGTATTTGATATAGCATTACCCGTGTGATATAGCAAAGGTTTATCACACGGGTAATATACACCACACGTATGAGATAAAAAACAATATCACGATACAATATCATAACATACAAAAAAATTGATACAGTATCATATATTATCATGAAATGTTTTACAATATTATACAAGATATAACATTGTATCATATAAAACAATAGTGTTAGTATCATATCATAGAATTCTATAGAATTTTATATCATAGGGATCATGTTATATCATTCAACAACAAACACATCTAACAAGCTGGCTTGAGTGAGGTAGTTTTATTTAGCATCCTTGATAATGGAGTTCAGGCTCTGGAAGCTACCTCTGTGATTCATTTGTACATGTATTATAGTTAAATCAACAATGCAAGTTTGAAATAGAACTATTATCTATTTAAAATGTGACCTGTTCAAAAAAACTAAACCTCATTCAGCATCCAAAACCTATGGCTCAGATTCAGCATTCAAGCCTGTCAGGTGCATCTGTATCATAAGACGCACCATCCTTGCAAGTTTAGTGAAAATAGGACCAGTTATAACTAAGATTTAATCATCAAATGGCACCTGCTCTAAGAACTTTAACCTGCTCCAAAAACCTTAATCTCCTCCAGCATCTGAAATTCATGGTCCAAATTCAACATCCTAGTCTTTCAAATCCATAAGTAGGTCCAAATGAATGATCCATGCAAGTTTGGTAAAGATAGGATAAGTTATAATTTAGATGCAGGACCTGCAACAAAAACTTTAACTTATTAAAATTTGCAAAAGTAATGGTATCGTGAATTAAAAACAAATTGAAAATTAAAACTCAAAATGCATGTATACATATTTCATTAACAACTGTTAAGCATATTACAAATCAAGACGGATATGTAATTGGACTAACAATAATGGCCACCTGATCTATTGCGGACATGCACAATGAGGTCAATTTTTCTCTTCCTTCATCAATATTCATTAAAAGACATTACTTTCCTGGCAGGAAAATAAACTATTAAAATTCTCTATCTTTGTAAAAAGATGGAGTTTACCGTTGTAATTTACAGAATAAAGGTAACTTATATAAGTAAACAAACACATGCATTTTTCTGTACTTCAAATTTGACGCAAATTATAGCTTATATACCTTTAAGATTATTATATTGAGTATAAAATTGACTGTTTATTTATTTTTATTGATAACTTTCGATATGAGAGAAAAAAATTAACAGTCTTCCATATCAACCTCTCCTGAAGAGTCACTGGAAGATGAGGACCCTGTGTCATCCTCATCCACCTCTATATCATCCCCAGTGTGGATGTTGATGTGTTTTTTAAAAGCCTTCTGGCTGCCATAACCCTTCCCACACACTTCACACGTGTACATCGACTCTCCGGTGTGTGTCATCATGTGTCGCATCACATGCTCCTTTCTGGTAAACTTGCGCCCACACTCGCCACATTCGAACTCTCGTTGATGGTCATCTACAGTTGGGTTGAAAGTTAACTCTTTTTTTGGGATATTTTTATTAATAATAATTCTGACCTTTCTCTCAAGATATTTGTGGAACTTCGAATGACGGCGCAAGCTAGATGACGTAGAGAAGCTCTTGCCACATATGTAGCATTTATTACTTTTCACTGCAGTTGTCTCTGTATTAGATTTGCTGTTCTCCTGTGAAGTCGCTGTTTTAATTGATGAACAACAGATTTCATCACATGAGGAGGACTCATCCTCATTTCCTTGTTGGGTCGAGGAAGATGATATGCTATGTTCTTCCTGAGCAGATCTCAGATTGTCAACAAGTTTGATAACTACTGTCTTGCCACTGGGTAGCTTATAGCACAGCTTACCGCTATAGGGCAGCTTTAAGGAACGTTGGAGGGCCATCTCTGCATCTGAAATGTACAAGAATAAGGTGCCAAAAATATTATTATTTAATAACTTCACAAGAGGCCATTAGGCCTTCACAATCACCTGAGTACCATAGCCCAAAAATGGAAATGTCGAGCAATCATATGTGCATATAATTTTAAAAGTTTCATTTTAGAGGAAAAAAATTAAAATATTGTAATGACAACCATCTCTCTCCTTGAGATCTTTCAAAATTAAAAGGATTATGAAACATATAATGTTGGCGAAAAACTTAGAGATCATAATTGAGTCTATGACTTGATATTAAAAAGGTGCAAGACTCTGATAAGAAATTTTTTTCCCATATTTGTTAACTTTCAAGATATGGCCGTAAACAAAATCTTAACGTGACTAACCAATACTCATTCATCCACTCAATCCCCTTAGGCTAAGGATGCTTTGTGCCCAGTTTGGTTGAAATTGGCCCAGTTGTTCTTGAGAAGATGTTGAAAATGTGAAAAGTTTACAGACAGAGGGACAGACGGACGACAGACAAAATGTGATCAGAATAGCTCACTTGAGCTTTCAGCTCAGGTGAGCTAAAAATGGAACTGTCGAGCAATCATATACCAAAACTCATTCATCCACTCAATCCCCTTAGGCTAAGGATGCTTTGTGCCAAGTTTGGTTGAAATTGGCCTAGTGGTTCTTGAGAAGATGTTGAAAATGTGAAAAGTTTACAGACAGACGGACAGACGACAGACAAAATGTGATCAGAATAGCTCACTTGAGCTTTCAGCTCAGGTGAGCTAAAAATGGAACTGTCGAGCAATCATATGTGCATATTATTTTAAAAGTTTCATTCTGGAGGAAAAAAAATTAAAATATTTTAATGACAACCATCTCTCTGCCTGAGATCTTTCAAAATTAAAAGGATTATGAAACATATAATTTTGGTGAAAAACTTTAAGATCATAATAGAGTCTATGACTTGATATTAAAAAGGTGCAAGACTCTGATCGGAAATAATTTCCCCTATATTTGTTAACTTTAAAGATACGCCTGTAAACAAAATCTTCACGTGACTAACTAAAACTCATTCATCCACTCATTCATCTCTCATGTACACGCTCGATTGGCAATGCGCGCCGAATATACATGTAAATATGCAAAATATAAAACTTTTAGATAACAACTTCGACACAGAGAAAAAAACCCATTACTGTACACCAATGTTTGTTCGTGGCAACTTTATTTTGCTATCAACTGCCGATAAATTGGTTCGCGACGACTAATGTTCGCGACCAAGCCTTACCCAGACCTGTATTGTTATAAAAACTATAAACAAAGGATTGGTTTGCGGCAAGAAATATTCGCGAAAATTTCTTGCACGCAAATAAAAGTTGGTTTACAGTAATCTCTACCACTTTTAAGGTTCCACCTTTTCAATATTCCACTTTTGTTTAAACATCGCCATCTGGCATTTATCCCAAATTCATTTTACATGTACTGGTGTAACCCTCCTCCCCCTTTTTGAACTCTTTCCAACTGCTTACACATTATCTTTACTTTGATAGACAGCTTCATTCTTTTTCATTTCTAGATATGTGAATTTACTTATTTTTTTTTTCATTGAAATTCCAGAGCAGAATAAAACAAGATGCCCAATGGGCCACATTACTCACCTGAGCAACACTGGCTTTATATGGGCGTTCAAAGGATATTGTGCCATATGGCCCCTCGGTAGATTCACCGAAAATGAATATCCGAATTTTACACTTGTTTTTGCATATATATTTAATCTTTGACATATTTACCTTTGTGGAATACCATTTTACTGAAAATAAAGTCATATGCAGTATAAATAACTTAATTTTCAGTTGGTGTTCACAGTTAACTTCCAGTTCCCTTTATTTTAGACCCCCCCCCCCCCCCCCAATCACTTTATAGACTATTAAAATACATGAGAGCATAAAGGTACATTTTCCCCCTCCACTACTTACTAGTTATTGTATTTTATTTTTAAAAATCCTATATGTGAAAGAAGAAAAGTGTACCTTAATGCACCAGTATGAATGCGCTAAATTCCTCAAATTAACATTGAAAAATTTAATTGGCCTTCTCCATTATAAACGATTGTTGTTTACCAGGCATGAATTCATTTCGTATGACGTTTCATATCCTTACTCACTTGACTGATGAATAAACTTAACTGAAAAAATGTTGTCACATACCGGTATGTTAAAGAGCTATAATTCAAATCAATGTATTCGCAGGCATGTTGCTCTATTGTACAAAGGCCCGCCCATTATTTTCATCTTTATTAAAAAATCAACAAATGTCTACAAACAAAGATGATTTACTGCTGCAAAATTTTTTTAAGAACAACGATAATGCTTTTATCCTCATAATAAAAATTTGTCAGGACTATGGAAACTGTTTAAAAGACGTCGTTTTTATTTACTAATGTTCGAAAAACTATGAAAAATTTGTGTATATTTTATGCAATTCATCGTTTAAGAAGGGGCACCAGAAAGTAGTTACAGCATATCATCCTTTTAGCAAGACATTTCAATTGATCAACCAAAATTTCAGCGTCAATTTTAGAATTATAAGCAAGATACATAGCTTGGTTTGAGTCATGTTTTTGTTCACATAAGTTTATTACATTCAACTTAAGATTTTTAAACTTGGTATTTCCTAATCAGCATAGCTGCATTTAAAATATAAATAAACTAAAGCATGACCTCAGCTTTGTGTACAAACATACAGAAGCATGGTGTGCTAAGCTCTCTATCTTGCTTATAACTGGAAGCTTGACTCTCAGGTTTGTAAACAATTAAAAAACAAGAGGCCCAGGGGCCACATCGCTCACCTGAGCAACAATTGCCTTAATTCTGATCAAATTAGCTTGACAGTATCAAAATATCTTGACAACTTAGTACAGTAGATCTTGCTAAAAAACAAGAGGCCCAGGGGCCACATCGCTCACCTGAGCAACAATTGCCTTAATTCTGATCAAATTAGCATTACAGTATCAAAATATCTTGACAACTAAGTACAGTAGATCTTGATAGAAAAAATAGAAAATCTGTCAATTTTTATCCACCTCTTTTTTTGGGTAAATACCAAGCCCCTTTTGTTGTTGTACCTGTAAGAAGATTTTTCTCTATTCCAATTTACCCCCCCCCCCCCCTCCATTTCGTGGCCCCCCTTTTCTCTAGGGAATCATGGTTTCATCAAACTTAAATCTGCATAACCTGTGCTTTCACACTAAGTACTGAGTTTTGGACCGAAAACTTTCCCAGAATATTTTTAAAGATTTTTCTCTATATATTCCTATGTAAAAATTCAAACTGCCGTCACGGCCCAGCCCTATCACTAGGGACTGTGATTTTGCAAACTTGAATTTACACTATCCGAGGATGCCTCTACACAAGTTTAGGCTTTTCTGGCCAAATAGTCTTTAAAAAGAAGATATTAAAGATTTTCTCTATATATTCCTATGTAAAAATTCATCCCCCATTGTGGCCTCACCATACCCCATGACTATTATTTAAACAAACTTGAATCTTTACGATCTTGGGATGCTTCCACTTAAATTTGGGCTTTCCTGGCCTTATAGTTTTGAGAAGAAGATTTTTAAAGATTTTCTCTATATATAAAAATTTATCCCCCATTGTGGCCCCGCCCTACCCGCAGGGACCATGATTTGAACAAACTTGAATCTACATTATCTGAGGATGGTTACAATTTGAGCTTTCTTGGCCATAAAGTTTTAAAAAGAATTTTTTTAAAAGATTTTCTCTATATATTCCTATATAAAAATTTATCCCCTAATTGTGGCCCCACCCTACCCCTGGGGACCATGATTTGAACAAACTTGAATCTACACTATCTGAGGATGCTTCCACTCAAATTTAAGCTTTTCTGGCCTTATAGTTTTTGAGAAGAAGATTTTTAAAAAAGATTTCGATATATTCCTATGTAAAACATGACCCCCTTCTTGTGGCCCCACCCTACCCCCGGGGACCATAATTTGAACAAACTTGAATCTACACTACCTGAGGATGCTTCCATTTTAATTTGAGCTTTTCTGGCCTGATAGTTTTTTAGAAGAAGATTTTTAAAGATTTTGTCTATATATTACTATGTAAAACTTGATCCCCTAATTGTGGCCCCACCCTACCCCTGGGGACCATGATTTGAACAAACTTGAATCTACACTATCTGAGGATGCTTCCACTCAAATTTAAGCTTTTCTGACCTTATAGTTTTTGAGAAGAAGATTTTTAAAAAAAAATTCTGTATATTCCTATGTAAAACATGACCCCCCTCTTGTGGCCCCACCCTACCCCCGGGGACCATAATTTGAACAAACTTGAATCTACACTACCTGAGGATGCTTCCATTTTAATTTGAGCTTTTCTGGCCTGATAGCTTTTTAGAAGAAGATTTTTAAAGATTTTGTCTATATATTTCTATGTAAAACTTGATCCCCTAATTGTGGCCCCACCCTAGCCCCGGAGACCATGATTTGAACAAACTTGAATCTACACTACCTGAGTAAGCTTCCACTTTTATTTGAGCTTTTCTGGCCTAATAATTTTTTAGAAGAAGATTTTTAAAGATTTTCTCTATATATTCCTATGTAAAACTTGATCCCCCCATTGTGGCCCCACCCTACCCCTGGGGACCATGATTTGAACAAACTTGAATCTACACTACCTGAGGAAGCTTCCACTTTGATTTGAGCTTCTCTGGCCTAATAATGTTTTAGAAGAAGATTTTTAAAGATTTTCTCTATACATTCCTATGTAAAACTTGATCCCCCCATTGAGGCCCCACCCTACCCCCGGGGACCATGATTTGAACAAACTTGAATCTACACTATCTGAGGAGGCTCCCATTTTAATTTGAGCTTTTCTGGCCTGATGGTTTTTTAGAAGAAGATTTTTAAGGATTTTGTCTATATATTTCTATGTAAAACTTGATCCCCCCATTGTGGCACCTCCCTACCCCTGGGGACCATAAATTGAACAAACTTGAATCTACACTACCTGAGGATGCCGCCACACAAGTTTGAGCTTTTCAGGCCGAAAAGTTTTTGAGAAGAAGATTTTTGAAAAATACCAACAAATTTTCAATAATTCTCAATTATCTCCCCTTTAAAGAGGGCGTGGCCCTTCATTTGAACAAACTTGAATCCCCTTCACCTAGTGGTGCTTTGTGCCAAATTTGGTTGAAATCTGCCCAGTGGTTCTTGAGAAGAAGATAAAAATTTGAAAAGTTTACAACGCCAACGCCAACGCCGACAACGACGACAGACAACAGACAAATTGTGATCAGAAAAGCTCACTTGAGCCTTTGGCTCAGGTGAGCTAAAAAATAATTGAAAATCTGCTAATTTTTATCCACCTCTTTTTTTTTGGGTAAATACCAAACCCCTTTTGTTGTTGTACCTGTAAGAAGATTTTTCACCATTCCTAAATACCCCCCCCCCCCCCTCCATTTTGTGGCCCCACTTTTCTCTAGGGAATCATGGTTTCATCAAACTTAAATCTGCATAACCTGTGCTTTCACAGTAAGTACTGAGTTTTGGACCGAAAACTTTCCCAGAATATTTTTAAAGATTTTCTCTATATAATCCTATGTAAAAATTCAAACCGCCATCTCGGCCCCGCCCTACCACTATGGACTGTGATTTTGCAAACTTGAATTTACACTACTTGAGGATGCCTCTACACAAGTTTAAGCTTTTCTGGCCAAATAGTCTTTAAAAAGAAGATTTTTAAAGATTTTCTCTATATATTCCTATGTAAAAATTCATCCCCCATTGTGGCCTCACCCTACCCCTGGACTGTTATTTAAACAAACTTGAATTTATACGATCTGGGGATGCTTCCACTAAAAATTTGGGCTTTCCTAGCCTAATAGTTTTGAGAAGAAGATTTTTAAAGATTTTCTCTATACATAAAAATTCATCCCCCATTGTAGCCCCGCCCTACCCCCAGGGCCCATGATTTGAATAAACTTGAATCTACATTATCTGAGGATAGTTACACGCCAATTTGAGCTTTCTTGGCCAAATAGTTTTTAAAAGAATTTTTTTAAAGATTTTCTCTATATATTCCTGTATAAAAATTTATCCCCCAATTGTGGCCCCACTCTATCCCCGGGGACCATGATTTGAACATTCTTGAATCTACACTATCTGAGGATGCTTCCACTCAAACTTGAGCTTTCCTGGCCTAATAGTTTTTGAGAAGAAGTTTTTAAAGATTTTTTTCTATATATTCCTTTGTAAAACATGATCCCCCTATTGTGGCCCCACCCTACCCCTGGGGACCATGATTTGAACAAACTTGAATCTACACTATCTGAGGATGCTTCCACTCACATTTGAGCATTCCTGGCTGATTAGTTTCTGAGAAGAAGATTTTTAAAGATTTACTATATATATTCCTATGTAAAACTTCGACCCCCCATTGTGGCCCCACCCTAGCACCAGGGATCATGATTTTCACAATTTTGAATCTACACTACCTGAGGATGTTTTCACATAAGTTTCAGCTTTCCTGGCTGATTAGTTTCTGAGAAGAAGATTTTTAAAGATTTACTCTATATATTCATATGTTAAAACTTCGACCCCCCCATTGTGGTCTAACCCTACCCCCGGGGGTGATGATTTTCACAATTTTGTATCTACACTACCTGAGGATGCTTCCACACAAGTTTCAGCTTTCCTGGTCTTATGGTTCACGAGAAGATTTTTGAAAATTTCTCGAAAATTTTCATAAATTCCTAATTATTTCCCTTTGCAAAAGGGCATGGTCCTTAATTTTCACAACTTTGAATCCCCTTAGGCTAAGGATGCTTTGTGCCAAGTTTGGTTGAAATTGGCCCAATGGTTCTTGAGAAGATGTTGAAAATGTGAAAAGTTTACAGGCAGACGGACAGACAGACGAACAACAGACAAAATGTGATCAGAATAGCTCACTTGAGCTTTCAGCTCAGGTGAGCTAAAAATCAAAAACAAACGTCTTAATTCTGTAGATAGGGATAATTTTACATCGGATGACCGAAAAGTTTGTCTTTGTTGTTACCACAACAAAATCAGAATTAATTCAGAAATGGACATTTTCAAAAGTTCTTCATTCTATGAAATAACTCTTACTTATTGTCTCTCGTATAGCTTTCCAGAGACCCGCCTCAAAATCAACAACTACGCTGGGTTGTCTTGCCATGTGGTCCAAAAGAACAGACTACCTGAAAAAGTCTTGTAGAGGTGAATAATAAAGAAATTTAGCACCTAGATATAACAAATTTCTTTTCAGTTTAAAATACTTTGCACTACCAATTAATAAAATAGTTTGAATGAATTTATTTTCATAAATTTTTTCAATTCACAATCCGATTATTAAAGGTATCAAAGTAATTAATTTTTATTTAAGGCCTCAATTAGCAAAAATTATAATCTGGTGAAAGAAAACTTGTATACAGTGAATTCGCTATAGACATTATAATTACAATTTTGTTATACTGATATCGATATAACGAATTATGGATATAACGAAGTAATTCCATTGGTCCCTAGGATTTAGCTATAACCCAGTTTTACTGTATACACATACAAGAAAATCAGTGAAAAATGAGAGTTGAATCAGGGGTACTAATATTCCCTTTTGAGAAGTGGACAGGCATAGCCTACATCCACTTCTCTTCGCAAGCTCTCATGTTTTGATTCTGGAAAACGTATAAATGTCGGAACCAAAGACGGTTTACGCTTCGACCCATGTTTCGACTCCAGTTTCCCTGAACTTTCGTATAAGACCTACTATTTCTACATTTTAAAAATTATTTCATCCATGTATCACAAAAAAATCAACACTAACCCGCTGTCAAATCATTTTTGCAACTTCTACATCCCGGCTTTAAATTTTGTGTATCACATTGTTTATCTAGGTCAGCGCAGATTAAATGTTTGTGTTTCGGATAAAATTGGAAACCTATTTAAGACAATAATGTCGAAAACGTTACTTGATCAACTTAATTTTACAATGTACAAACAAATACTGAGTCACAAAATTACAAAGTGGTATTTTTTCCCTTTTTAAACGTCTCCTATGGGGACAAATTTTGCTCTACGTCGGTATTTAAATAATTAAAATGAACTTTGATTAATATAGCATACAAGAAAGATTAAAATAAAGGGTATTATTGTTTTATGTGATACAGTTACTTATCAAATCGCATGTATTTTGTCAATTTGTCTTAGATTGTAAATCTATTCCTTATACCTCTTTAAATTATAATAAAAATACCTTTAATCTGATGTCTACAATCAGAAAAATATTTTCCGTTTTTTCCGACTCTAGATTTTCTACTTTTTCAACCACCTATAGCGAGCGATCTCATAATTTAAACCCGGAATGTAGAAGTTGAGAAAATGATTTGACAGCGGGTTAGTGTTGATTTTTTTATGATACATGGATGTAATAATGTTTAAAATGTAGAAATAGTAGGTCTTATACGAAAGTTCAGGGAAACTGGAGTCGAAACATGGGTCGAAGCGTAAACCGTCTTTGGTTCCGACATTTACACGTTTTCCAGAATCAAAACATGAGAGCTTGCGAAGAGAAGTGGATGTAGGCTATGCCTGTCCACTTCTCAAAAGAGAATAGGGTACTAAGGGCTGAAAAAAAATTTCAGCTCATGGGCACTGCTAATCCGAGATTCCTCTGACTCTAACCCCCGCTTTTATATTGTGACTTGCGAGTCACAATATTAAAGAGGGGGTTAGAGTCAGAGGAATCTCGGAATAGGGCACTGCAATATTGGCCCCATTTGGTTTTTAAAAAGTTAGTTCAATCATTGATTGACTGGCACTTATCGATGAATAGAAGTGAGGTGTTCCAAGAGACTTCTGAATGGAAAAAAAATAAATCTCCATAAGAAATCTGTTTTTCATTCCAGTGAAAATCTCTCTGAGTAAAAAAAAGAATGCGTTTAAAATGTTTAAAATGGAGAAATAATAAGTCGAAAATTCAGGGAAACTGGAGTCAAAACATGGAATGAAGAGTAAACCGTCTTCGGTTCCGATATTTACACGTTTTCCAGAAAAAAAAATATGAGGGCTTGCGAAGAGAGTGGATGTAGGCTATGCCTGTCCACTTCTCTAAATAGGATAGCCCTATAATTGACTTCGCCCTCCAAACGGTTACACCGTAAAACATATTTATTAATCAATTTAGAAAATTAAACAGTTGATTCAAAATTCTAATTCTGTATTATGATGGTTACAGCGCTAGCTTATCTATCTCTTTATGGTTTTTAAAAGATAAGCTTGTACTCACTCTAATGGCTTCTTCTAATCCTTTTAAACTGGAAACAGTAATGGCACTCTAAAATTAAAACCAACAATGCAACAAAATCCGGAAGTAGTCTCGCTTACCCCAGAGTCTCGCTCTCGATACTTCACTCGTACGAGCACTGGCGTCGGAAGCAAATTGAAAGTGGGGGGGGGGGGGGGGGGGGGGGGAGGGCTAAACTAATCCTCAGTAATATTGAGAAAAAAGTAATTCCCAAAATCATGGAAATCCTAATCCGTGGGGGGGGGGGGGGGGGGGGGAGGGGGGGGGGGGGGGGGGAGTATACCTATACTTTCCAAAAGAAAAAAAAACCTTACTTACCAATAATCCCCCCCCCCCCCAAAAAAATCATGAAATTCCTAATCCGTGGGGGGGGGGGGGGGGGGGGGGGGGTGCTAGTATGCTTCTGAATCTAACTTCTCTATCTTTCAGGGTAAATTTAAGAACAATAATCTTTCCTGCGAGAAAAAGTGGTGGGCTGAACCCTCTATCATGCTATGTTTCTAATGATTAGGTCTAACTTTGCAAAAAAAAGTGGGGGGGGGGGGGGGGGGGGCTAAGCCCCCCCCCCTAGCCCCCTGGTTCCGCAGTTTGTTTGTTTTTTTTGGGGGGGGGGCCGGAGGGGGGTGCTATTTTAAAAACCCGACCCGGCCAAACTTTGTGGTTAACGATAGCATAGTTTTCATTCGTAGAACCATTTATGTCTCTGGTAGAACATATCTATATATAACTGTTGTAAACTATATAGATTAGAAATGTCAAACTTCTGGTGGCATATCTCTGCCCCTTGTGTGCAAGTTATTTTTCCATCAAATATGTCGACATGCAAGATAAATATGTTGACATGCAAGAAAATTGCAACCAGATAAGAATAAAACAAAATCTAAAAAATTCTCAAATATCGCCCACTTGTGACATCCAAGATGCTAGATGTTACCTTTTTATGTCGACAAGCAACTTATTCATGTTAAGATGCAAGATAAATATGCTGACATGCAACTTATTTATGTCAACATGCAACTTACTTATGTTGACATGCGAGATGAATATGTTGACATGCAACTTAGTTATGTTTACATGCGAGATAAATATGGTGACATGCAACTTATAAGTTGTGTGTCAACATAACTTAGTCGTATGTCGACATAAATATGTTGCATGCAAGATAAATAAACATATTTATCTTGCATGTTAACATAACTAAGTTACATGTCGACATAGATATGTTGCATATCGACATAAAGAAGTTGCATGTTAACATAAATAAGTTGCATGTTGACATCAATAGGTAGCGTATCTAGCATCTTGCATGTCACATGTTGGCGATATTTGAAATTTTTTAAAACTCTTATTTTATTGCAGTTTTCTTGCATGTCAACATAGTTATGTTGCATGTTGACATAACTATCTCGCATGTCAACATATTTATCTTGCATGTCCACATAATTAATAGAAAAATAACTTGCACACAAGGGGCAGAGATATGCCACCATACAAACTAAGTTTATCAGTGAATCTGTTTAATTTAAAAACAAACGTGAACAGCTGATAAGTGTAGATTCACATCTGTATACTATAATTCTAATTCCATTATTTCCCCATGTGTTAAATATAATACGAGTTGACTAGTGAAGTCGTACTCAAATATTTGGGTACGAGTGAACCACATAGTTTTGGGTACGACCTGACCATTTGAGTACGATTTTGAGTTTTACGATTTTAACGATAAACACGATTGCCACGACAGACCTGAAGATCTGGTGAGATTTTTTACGATTACTACGATTAAAACCGCGATTTCAGGCGCTGCTAATTGTGATACATGTATAGTTTGAACCTAGCATTAAATTGTTAACGCTCAACAAATCGCATAAGGACGAATCGGCACGCATCACATCGTAAATGTACCTAGGTCAAACATTTTAGTCAAGCGCGATATATTCCACGATCAGTTAAGATTTGTCAATCGTAGCGTTTTTAACAGATCACATGACAGTGGAAACCTAGCATATAAGTCTTTGCTAAACAATCAAATGATGACATAAAATTTGTGCTCATCATGCACCAACAATAGTTTTACGAGTATAAGACCAAATGTGCACCATAATTACACACAAAATCAAAGCACTGAGAGTACTGAAAGACGGGGTCTTGAAAGTTTGAATTTGTAATTGTCCTGGATTTCCTCGAATATGCTTCCAAAATTTATGAGTTTGAATTAGTAGTTACAATTTATGTTAATTCGGCTTTTTTGCAATTGTCTGATACTTTGTCTAAATTTTACTCAATCCCGGCCTTCATAATTGTAAAAAAATGACACAACGGTATATTATGTAAAAAAAAAAAGACCTCAAGGAAAAATTTAAAAAATTAATACTAACCGGGAAAATCAAACAACTATATCAAAGTAGATAATTTTAATCATTAGATTTATTCTATTTTGTGATTCAAGGGAAAATCCACAAGTCGGACGGTATCCGTAATAAAAGTTTTATGAAAACCCCGAAAACTCTTAAACTGCTGAATTAACAAACAAAGAGAACATTCGAATACCGATAACAAACACAGGCACCTGACGTTAGATATATTTTTTTTACAATAAGATTCCAAGAACTTTGACAATAAAAAGATTTGTCACGGTCGCCATTTTGATTTTTAAGACCGACTTATCTGACACGATTTTCTTCATTTGCGATTCATGCAAAATTAAGGTAAAAAAAAATCCGTTCGCCACTTACTACTTTTTTGTCACAGGCGTAGGAACCGGGGGGGGGGGGGGGGGGGGGGCTAGTATGCTTTTGACTCCAATTTCTCAATCTTTCAAACGTACATTACGGAACAATAATGTTTCCTGCGAAATAAAAAGTGGGGACTGAACCCTCTATTCTGCTATGTGCCTAATGGTTAGGTCTAACTTTGCAAAAAAAGGGGGGGGGGGGGGCTAGCTAAGCCCCCCCCCCCCCGGTTCCGACGCCTATGAATTCACCCCAAGCCTAATTCCAACTAAGCCGGAAAACATGAACATTAACATTTAACTTGGTTTTTCAATCGATAACATTGTATATATATTATATGATGTATAAGTCTTCCAAAATGTATAATCTATAATAATTATAGATTTTGCTAACAATGCATTGTTTAAAATTTAAATTCAGTTTAAACAACTAAAGAGCCAACAAACGGGAAGGCAAATTCAGACTTGTTTTTATTTTCTTTGTACAAAATTCCTTAAGAGACGAACAGAAGTCATACCGCAAGTAGACTAGAGGCCAATGAAACACCTATATAATTTGTAAAACATCTGTGTATAACCCGTCCCGCTTTTAACTTCGGCTTGCGCATGAAGTTTGGTAGTATTAAGGTGAAAGATTGTCAAAATAAAATTCACAACTTTTCAAAATGGCACATTGCGTTTGGGAACTTTAATTTCGATTCCACCATCAACCTCTTCTATTGATTAATGAGCTCGTACACCAACTGAATCGTCAATGGCGCTGTGCATTCAGTTACGTAACTCATTCCACATCTGAACCAGAGCAAGAATATTTTGGTCAATAAAACTATTTGTTTATTTTCTAAATAGAATTTTGTTTATACACAGAGGACTTAAAAAGATTTAATGCGTGTTTTTATAATACATATTTACTGAAATGCATGAAAACTTTCTGCACTATATTCTTACGCGTAGACTCAATTCATGTGTTCTACGCGTGCCTTCCGGTTTGAGACTTCGGCTGACAGTAAACCAATATATTTAACCTATAGCGACATCAGCTCCATAGCTTTAACATCTGAATCATTTGCATAGCCACATTCTTCTTGACCAAACTTAACTTAATGTTAATTATAAGGCCGTCGAAGCACAGAACATATTTACTTCAATTCTAGTATCTCAACCCTAAATTCCAAACTAGTGATAGGAAATAATAAATGATTAGATCTCGTATAACAAACTATTGCTCATCCCCTTTTTGAGTACATTTAATTTAAAATACACCCAAGCTGGCTATCTGGTTACAAGTAGACCTCCCATTGTGCCAAGATTGGTTGAAATTGTGGTAGATCGGGATTTCGTTTTATATTTGATATCACCATTATTATTCCGATCCCGATGCGATTTATTCTATTACTTTGGTAACGCCCACTTTATACGATAGCCAACAATAACGTTAATGACAGTTGTCTATTGTTCTGTCCCATATAAAATGTCGTCTAAGTCCTTATTTGACGAGGGAGCTAGACGACTGGTTTCGCAAACTACTTTTCTCCAGGCAGAGAGAGGGAGGGAGACAGCTGGTTTCGCTAACTACTTTTCTCCTGAGTCCCCGTCTCGTCTGTCTATTTGAGGTCCCTGTTAAAGTAAGGTTTTAGGGTTGGGGGATTTTAAGTACTTGCTATTGACTTGTGTTCTTATTTTGTTATAATAAATTTATAAAGGGTTGCTAATCTTGGTTTTCATTTACTTTGAGTTTGATTTATTATATCTGGTTTATCTATATTGAGAGTAAAGTCGTTTTAATACCTTATCTATAATTTAGTAAGTTTAATGTAGAGGTCAAATTCAGTCTCAAAACAAAAATAAACACAACGCGAAGTACTGATAAAAACCTATACGGCACTGACCTGCTACAAAATATTGTAATTAAAAAGACTTATTTCGTAAGAATTTTGTAATAGATTTTTTTCTTCAAAAACTTGTAAAAACACTGAAATAGAATTAACACATGATATACTAGTAAATATTAATTAAATATAATTTGCGTCGATTTTGAATGACAAGTTAAATACATGTGTTTGATTTCTTATAAAAGTGACCTTCATATACTGGTAATTATAATTACCGGACGGTATAATTATAATGCTTAAAATAATAGCGTAACAATGATTTAATTTACACATATTTTATTGAGAAATCAAATGGATTGGGTAAATTAATTTATCATTGGTACTAGAACACATGTTGTATGTTTTGGTTTTATATATTTAAACCTGTAGCCATTGGCTACTATTTATAGCGTATAACCTGTAGAACAGGTATTCAAGTTAAGCACGATTTTCACTCATTCGAAGGCTTTTCTTTGCCGCATTTGCACAATCCCCAGCCATCCACCCACTTATTTAGTGACATTTAAAAATCAAGGACTGTGCATATGTAAATGTTTTATTTCAGAGAGAAGTTTGAAGAATCTATGTATTTGTATGTGTAAATAAATGCAGCAAAATAAGCGCTTCCTTCACTAATCATGTGTTTTGTTATTATTGTAAATAATTTATGTTCGGTTGAGTGGAACGAATAAGAACATAACAGGCAAAGCCCATGTAAACACTCTCCAAAATACAAAAGTCAAGTAAAGATGTCATCAAATAATCTATAGAATATCGTACTACCAGTTTACAGAGTGATATATTATTCATATTTTGTGTATACAAGAACATTTATTAAAGTTAAATCTTGACTTTAGCCTTATATAGATTGTAACTATAGGTAATTTGTTTAACATATCATTTACACACTCATATCTCCTGACATTATTTGGTTATTAAAATTATCCACTATATATACAAGTAAACGAACAGTATGTGTGCTAATATTTAAAGGGACTTAGACACGATTTGACTTAAAATTTTCAAAATTTATTTTCCATTTTCAATGTTTATGATGATATATATAGAAGTTTATAATGCTATGTCAAAATTTGAAAGTCAAATATCAAGTTATAAGCAAGATACAGAATCCATAATTCTTTATTTTGTAAACAAAGCTCAAATACAATGTATATGTAATTTTGGTGTAACTTTTAATCAAAAGTATCTTTCATTTGTTGATAATAGTATTTATAAAGATATTGAATTAGTTTAAATTGTTTTTACATGTCATTTTTTCTTAGAAATGACAATTCTCTACATTTCATATTTTGTAAACAACTATAAGACTCAAGCTTTGTTTACATAACAACCAATTCTTACCTCTGTATCTCACTTGTAACTTGGCTTTAACATTCAATATTTTGGTCAATCATTTAAAATGCACCAGTACACTATTTTTTACATAAAACATAGGTAATCACATATTACAAAGCTCATCGAAAAAAGGCATCACCGTTATGAGACATCACCTTTATGAGACCACCTTTATCATAATATATATGAAAATCATAACGCCGTGTTCACTAAATAACATTGTTTATTTCTTACATATTACAATACCATATGAATTTCAAACAATATCATGTGATACAATTATATATAGTACAACCACATATTATTAAAAAAATGTACCATAGTATACAATACATAACAATATCATGATACAGTATCATAATATACAACAAGAATAGAATTCCAGGGTCCCCCGCCGGTCAAGCAGTATACTAGTATCTAGTCTATCGACCAAGGCTGATTTAGGAACTTGACCAAGGTATTAGTGGTATAAACATTTGGTATAAATTTAATGAAAATCCGTCAAAATTTGTAGGCATGAGCACGCTTACAAGGTCAATTTTTGGAGAAAAAAAACGGAGTCATGATTGTGGCCAAGTCCCATAACACCAACAAAAAGTATCGAACAATGCTGATTTTTGAACTTGACCAAAGTATTAATGGTATAAACATTTGGTATAAATTTAATGAAAATCTGTCAAAATTTGTAGGCATGAGAGCGCTTACAAGGTCAATTTTTGGATAAAAGGGAGTCATTATTGCGGTCAAAGTCCTATAACGCCAACAAAAAGTATCGACTTACGCTGATTTTCGAACTTGACCAAAGTAATAGTGGTATAAACATTTGGTATAAATTTAATGAAAATCTGTCAAAATTTGTAGGCATGAGAGCGCTTACAAGGTCAATTTTTGGATAAAAGGGAGTCATTATTGCGGTCAAAGTCCTATAACGCCAACAAAAAGTATAGACTTACGCTGATTTTCGAACTTGACCAAGGTAATAGTGGTATAAACATTTGGTATAAATTTAATGAAAATCCGTCAAAATTTGTAGGCATGAGCACGCTTACAAGGTCAATTTTTGGATAAAACGGAGTCATGATTGTGGCCAAGTCCCATAACACCAACAAAAAGTATCGAACAATGCTGATTTTTGAACTTGACCAAAGTATTAGTGGTATAAACATTTGGTATAAATTTAATGAAAATCCGTCAAAATTTGTAGGCATGAGAGCGCTTACAAGGTCAATTTTTGGATAAAACGGAGTCATTATTGCAGTCAAAGTCCCATAACTCCAACAAAAAGTATCGACCAATGCTGATTTTCGAACTTGACCAAGGTAATAGTGGTATAAACATTTGGTATAAATTTAATGAAAATCCGTCAAAATTTGTAGGCATGAGAGCGCTTACAAGGTCAATTTTTGGATAAAACGGAGTCATTATTGCAGTCAAAGTCCCATAACTCCAACAAAAAGTATCGACCAATGCTGATTTTCGAACTTGACCAAGGTAATAGTGGTATAAACATTTGGTATAAATTTAATGAAAATCCGTCAAAATTTGTAGGCATGAGAGCGCTTACAAAAAAGTGTGACGGACGGACGCACGGACCCACGGACACACGGACGGACGGACGCCCGGCATTTCTATGTCCCCGCTCCGCGTTGCGGCGGGGGACAAAAAACATAGGTAACCACAAATTACAAAGCTCACCGAAATGAGGCATCACCCTTATGAGACAACACCTTTATGAGACCACCTTTTATGTTTATGATCTTGGATATTCATGGATTCTGTTGTGACACAATATCGCATATCATCTGTTAAAATATTGTATGATAATCATATGTTCATATGTTAATCAATACAATAATATAAAATCAAATATTGCATCCTATCATATTTACAATATATATCATATAATACAATAAAATACAATAATAAACAATGATGAGATATGATATTGTATTGTGTTATACATTATTGTATTTGATCACAAAATACAATATCATAATATATAATACAATAAAGTATTATATTACAATATCATATTTCATAATACATAATAAATTTGAAACATATGATATTATATTTTGTTATACTTTCATGTTAAATACTGAAATCTGATTGGTTAACACGCAGTTAATAATATTTACTATTACCCTCAGCATTAGCAACGCACTTGGCAACGGGAAACATTAAAAAATGTTACATGCGCGAAAATTATGCGCGGTTCGCTGTAGAATTCACGTTATTCCTTTATAAAAGCAGTAAAATTTTCTTAAAATTTTTAAAAAAGACATTTAGTATAACAAAATAAATAGTGACTGTTTGGGAGGATAACAGTTGAAATTGACACCCCTCGAAAACCATTGTCAACCTCCGCTTCGCGTCGGTTGACAATGGTTTTCTCGGGGTGTCAATTTCAACTGTTACCCTCCCAAACAGGCACTATTTATATAGTATAGTATGAAATTGTATTGCATGATACTGTTTCATATTTCATATATCATAATATACAATACTATACATAACAATATCATGATACAATATCATAAAATATAAAAAAAAAATTATACAATATCATATGGTATCATATAAATTTTCATAATATACCATATGATATATTATTATATCATATTAAACAATATTGTTTCATATCATACAATACTTTATCATAGGAATCATGTTATATCATTTATCAACAAACACATCTGTCTATCGAGCAGGTTTGAGTGAGGTAGGAGATTTCTTTAGCATCCTTGATAATGGAGACCAGGCTCTGCGTCTGAAGCAACCTCTATGTTTCATTTATAATATAGTTGAATCAACTATGCAATCTATCATCTCTAAAACATGTGACCTGTTCCAAAAAACTAAACCTCATGGAAACCTATGGCTCAGATTCAGCATTTAAGCCTGTCAGGTGCATCAGTATCATAAGACGCATCATCCATACAAGTTTGATGAAGTTCGGACCAGTAATAATTAAGATATCATCATTAGAGGGAACTAGCAATTAAAACCTTAACCTCCTCCTGCATCCGAAACATATGGCTCAGATTCAGCATCCATGCCTGTCAGGTGCATCTGTATCATAAGACACACAATCCATTCAAGTTTGGTGATGTTAGGACCTGTAATTACTAAGATATACTTTAAGCACCCTTGATAATGGAGATCAAGCTCTGCATCTGAAGCTACCTCTGCAATTCATTCATATTATAGCTTAATCAACTATGCAAGTTTGAAATAGTACTATTATCTATTAAACATGTGACCTGTTCCAAAAAACTTAACCTTATCAAGAATTGTAAAAAACAAAAATAAGTTAACAAAGAAAAATTAAAATCAAAATTGTCAGAATTTCACTGTAAATACATATCTATAACAGTAATACATTTACAAATGTATGTAACTGTTGATATATTTTTTTTTTTTAATTTAATTGATTTAAAGAAAAACAAACAAAATGACAATAACCCCTCCCTTAGCAATAAATGGAAATACCGACTTTCTCCTATGGCACAATGGAACTCCATATCAGAAAATGGATCCCAGCTTGTTAAATTTAATTAACCCCCAAAACATTACCATAATTACCATACTATGTAAAAATATGTAAAAAAGAAAATTTCATATTACAAACAATTTTAAAATTGCCAAAACACTACAATCATATCAGTAATTTTGAATTTCATTTAAATTAATGCCCAATAGGGTCACTTCATCAATTTACTTGACTAATAAATTTAAACAACTTCTAAAAATTGTTTAACTTGATTAATAATGATATTATTTATTTCCTTATGATAGAAACTTTTGGTTTATATGAAACAGTTTTAAAATAGCCCCAAAACCATCACCCATTTTACAGATTATCAATATTGCCTAAACACATGCTCCATCTGAACCATGGCTCAGATAATGGCTCCCTTGGTACAAATGAATTCAGTTACACTTGTTTTTGATGTTCTGATTAGCTCCTAAGAATTTGTCATTGACAGACAAAAACTTTGTATTGTCAGCTGATAGAATACTTATAAAAAATGATTTTTTATTAATTAAGACATAAAGACAAAAAACCTCCTTCTGAATGTATTTATATAAATATATTTCAGAGTGTTTTAATACTATTAATTAATAAATAAAATCTGTAAGGATTACCTCCCTTATTTTTCAACATTAGTGTACAATATATAGAATAAGGATAATGAAAATTGTCATAAAATTATTAAATCTTGTCTGATCTTAAAAAAATTGCAGTTGCACATCTTCAGATGGTGTTCAACATATGTACAAATTTTCAAACTGTTCCATGCAGTAATAAAAAATTCTATATGGGGGACAAAACTGCATCTACAGCCAGATGGAGAGACAGACAGACAGACGGACAGACAGACAAACAGACGGACAGGGTGAAACCAATATACCCCCCCCCCTAAACTTCGTTTGCGGGGGTATAAAAACTTTAACTTATTAAAATATGCAAAAGTAATGGTATCGTCGTGAATTATAAACAAATTAAAACTCAAAATACATGTATATATATTTCATTAGCAACTGTTAAGCATATTACAAATCAAGACGGATATGTAATCGGACTAACAAAAATGGCCACCTGACCTCTTGCAGACCTGCACAATGAGGTCAATTTTTCTCTTCCCTCATCATTATTCATGAAAAGACACTACTTTCCCAGCAGGAAAATAAACTACATGTATTAAAATTCTATATCTTTGTAAAAAGATGGAGTTTACCATTGTATTTTACAGAAAAAAGGTAACTTATAAAAGTAAACAAACACATGCATTTTTCTGTACTCCAAATTTGACGCAAATTATAGCTTATATACCTTTAAGATTATTATATTGAATATAAAATTGACTATTTATTTATTTTCATTGATAACTTTCGATATGATACAAAAAAATTAACAGTCTTCCATATCAACCTCTCCTGAAGAGTCACTGGAAGATGAGGACCCTGTGTCATCCTCATCCACCTCTATATCATCCCCAGTGTGGATGTTGATGTGTTTTTGTAGAGCCTTCTTGCTGTTATAACCTTTCCCACACACGTTATTGTTTATCGACCCCGCAGTATGTGTCATCATATGTCGCATCACATCGTTCTTTTTTAAAAACTTGCAGCCACACACGCCACACTCGAATTTCCGTTGATGGTCATTCACAGTAAGATTTTCGTGAATCCCCGAATGCAAGGAAGATGCTATAAAGAAGCTGGAAGATGAGGACCCACTAACATCCACCTCTATATCATCCCCAGTGTGGATGTTGATGTGTTTTTGTAAAGCCTGCTTGTTGCCATAACCCTTCCCACACACTTCACACGTGTACACGGACTCTCCGGTGTGTGTCAACATGTGTTTCACTACATCCTCCTTTCTGAGAAACTTGCGCCCACACTCGCCACATTCGAACTCTCGTTGATGGTCATCTACAGTTGAGTTGAAAGTTAACTTTTTCTTTTTGATATTTTTAATAATTCTGACCTTTCTCTCAAGATTTTCATGCATCTTCGAATGACGGCGCAAGCTAGTTGCCATAGAGAAGCTCTTGCCACATGTGTAGCATTTATACTGGATCCGCTCCATGAGCCCTTGATGGATTCTCTTAATATGTCTCTGCAAGGTGCTAGATTGAGTGAAGCATCGCCCACACTGCTCACACGAGTATGGTTGCTCCTTCGAGTGCGTTAGCATGTGATTAGACAAGTATCGAACAAGCTTGAATGCCCTCTTGCAAATCTCGCACACGAAAGGTCGATCAGACATCTGTAATTTCATGTGCCTTTTCAATTGATGCTTCAATTTTGATGTATAGTTGCACTTTCCGCAAGCGAATGGAAACAAGTCCTCACTATCTATCTTACTTTCCAACATTTCATCTTCTGATTGTTTAGTTTTCTGTTGAACACCACTTCTGGTATAAGGCTTTTTCACACCTCTCAAACACAATCCCTGCTTTGAGCATTCAATGGAACATTCTTCAGTGTTTACGTCCAATAAAGTCCCTGCAACACTGTCCTCAGAAAGGTTTATATTCCCAGTGTTTTCACTGCATCCCTCTTGCATATTTTTTCCCAACTCTTCAGGTATGTTGGAAACCGTCAAATCAGATTCCACTTTTATCCTCTCGAGAACAACCACTGGTTGTTTTCTACTTTCAAATCTATGCTCTGCAGACCCTGCAGTTTCATGACTGTGAGAAATGTTTCTCTTGAGGACAACTGGTTGTCTTCTACTTGCCAAATTAGACACTTCAGACTCTGCATTTTCCTGACCATCATTACTTCTATCCATGGGAATACACTGATAGTTTACAGGATGATTCTGTTTTGGATCTATGGTATTTGATTTGCTTATCTCTTGCTTCCAGATTACATTTTCATCAGCCAGCTTTTCAACAGTAGAGTTCGATATCCCTTTATCTTTATTTGCACATGTATTACCATTAAACTTAGTTTTTTTTAAACCTTCCCATCTAATTACAGTGAAACCATCTTCACTTTTCACTGCAGTCGTCTCTGTATTAGATTTGCTGTTCTCCTGTGAAGTCACTGTTTTAACTGATGAACAACAGATTTCATCACATGAGGAGGATTCATCCCCAGTTCCTTGCTGGGTCGAGGAAGATGATATGCTATGTTCTTCCTGAGCAGATCTCAGATTGTCAACAAGTTTGATAACTACTGTCTTGCCACTGGGCAGCTTATAGCACAGCTTACCGGTATAGGGCAGCTTTAAGGAACGTTGGCGGGCCATCTCTGCATCTGAAATTTACAAGAACAAGAGGCTAAAAATATTATTATTTAACAACTTCACAAGAGGCCAGTAGGCCTTCACAATCACCTGAGTACCATAGTCAAAAAATGGAACTGTCCAGCAATCATATGTGCATATAATTTTAAAAGTTTCATTCTGGAGTAAAAGAAAATTATAATATTTTAATAACAACCATCTCTCTGCCTGAAATCTTTCAAAATTAAAAGAATTATGAAACATATAATTTTGGCGAAAAACTTTAAGATCATAATAGAGTCTATGACTTAATATTAAAAAGGTGCAAGACTCTGATCAGAAATAATTTCCCCTATATTTGTTAACTTTAAGGTCGGTAGCGGGTTTAAAATTTTACGCCCTATGGCAGGGTATTGCGCATTACTGTCGTAAAACGCAAATGTAAAGTAAAATGTTCAAATATACAGGTTATCATGTAACGTTTTTCTGTTAAAAAAAATGACTTCTCAAAAATTTATATTTAGTAAAAAGAAGCGTAAGAATAATGTCAGAAGTATTGTAATCATTTCGCCGCTTCTTCAAAATCGACGTTATTGTCGTCGGAATCAACGTCAGTTGATACTCTGACGTAACAATTGACAAAAATAAACGTCATGCACTTTCTATTGCAGCGTCAATAATTAGAATCAAAACTATAATTTGCAAAATAAAAACATATACGCGATCCTTCTACGTTCTGTGTGAGTGGAAAGGTATTTTTTTCTGCTACAAAAAATTGAATTTGATTCGTAAACATCTTTTTTTTTTATACATTTCTGTATGTAAAATGGCTGGCACGGTACGTTGATAGGAACAAACTATGAGGGCGGATAGCATAAAAACCATCCGTTCAATTTAGTTTTAATTTGGCAAAAAATTTACTTATTCGGTAACCTTTCATCGCTCATGAAAATTAAAAGAAAATCGTATGTTTGTATTTTTTAAAATATAAAATTGAAAATGAAAACCCTCATTTTCCTATATAATTCTATATATTTACATTCTTCTGTGTTTTTCCATTAAATTCTGTGATGTTTAAATGCCTCTAAATGCAACAAGTAGTCAAAGGTCAAATTGACGACTTTAATTATGACGTCACAAACGTTGAATGCTGTTAACTGCAACGTCACAAGCGAAAATCGAAGTTCACGCTTGCGGCTGTTACTGTGGCTCTTCCATTATTATGAACTTACCCTTAGGATAAGATAGGAATTTTAAGGTATGAATCACATTTGCAGACAAGGCAAGAAGTTAAACAAGAGGCCCATGGGCCACATCGCTCACCTGAGGAACAATAGGTATGATAAAATCAGCTTAATGGAGTCATAATACAAACAATCTGGACAATGTACAATAATACATGTAGATCCTGTATAAATAAAATCCATTTTCCCCCCTGGATATTCTTATGCTTATATTCATTAGTCCCTTTTCTAACAGGATGATTTTATAGTCATATCACATGTTGAGTATTGCAGTCCTCAAAAAGATCCCTTACAAATGTTTATATATGGGATATTAAGCTACATCAAACTCTGAACCTTCTTGTGAGGCCAAAGAATTGTCCTGGAGCCAAAGTCTTAACAATTATAAAGAATCTTCTGGCTGATTAGTTTCTGAGAAGAAGATTTTAAAAGATTTACTCTATATA